>NC_142747.1:16139586-16269586 GCF_051943395.1 Hippocampus bargibanti
TATATACATATATATATATGTATATATATATGCACATATATGTATACATGCATATATATATATACACATATATATATACATGCACACACACACACATATACATACATACATATATATATATATATATATATATATATATATATATATATATATATATACAGGCACACACACACACACACACACACACACACACACACACACACACACACACACACACACACACACACACACACACACACACACACACACACACACACACACACACACACACACACACACACACATATATATATATATATATATATATATATATATATATATATATATATATATATATATATATATATATATATATATATATATATATATATATATATATATATATATATATATATATATATATATATATATATATATATGTTAAGTGACCAGCGTCTCTCCACAGTTGTCACATGAAAACAATAAATCAAGGGAAAAAAATATACTTCCAATGCGACAACAACATAGTTGGAGGTGAGCTGTACAAGTAAAAGCAGAACAATCAAATACACATAAAAAAAGACAAGATATGCAACAAGTGTCACTGGAACGTATGAGCAAAAACAAATGGCACAAATTCACAGGCAGGAGAGGGCGCTAAGCGCCTCAAAATCGGCCCGGATAATCTCCTCTTTTTGTTTCCGGGTCAACCTCCATGACAACCTTCGCTCAAGAAAGAAATAAACAGGCTAGGTGCAGTTATATGCACGCCTTGTGTTGAGAGGTTGTCTGCAGTTCCCGTTAAAGGCAAACAGGCGAGAGAGAAAAAAAAACAAAACAACAACATCCGGAGAATTAAAAGCCATGGGTGAAGCTTCTAACTGAGAGGGAAACCCTCTTCACAGTTGACAAGATCTTTTACTGCAAAGAGGCAACGGCAGTCTTTGTGTTTGTTGATGGTGCTATTTCACCTTCAATCCAAAGGCTTCAGTTCTGATGTTTTTCATGAAGGTCCAAGATATCACATGTCATCTTAATAAACCATACTCCATCATCACATTCAAACTGTTTTACCACCAAAGAAGTGAATCAAAGGTTTCTTTGGAGAACATTAACTCATTCACTGCCATTCATGAATGTATCTGAGAATTAAAAATATGACATAGAGCGGCATTTACGAATTTGTTCAGATTTGTTTTTTTTTTTTTTTTCATGCTTGGGTGCCGATAAAGAGTTGGCCATCGCCTCTGGCAATGTTTTTTTTTTTTTTTTTTTTCCATAATGGGACAGCATTTCTCTTTCTTCCATATTAGCGCTTTGTTGTTCAAGCGTTATATAAATAAATATATATGTATTGCATTGCATTTTGGACAGCCGCCTTCATTTCAAGCTCAAATAACTCCAGATCCATATAATTTAAGAATTAACAAAAAAAAATCTGATGAAAGAAGAGCATCTATGGCAAGGGTGTCAAAGTCATTTTTTTGCCGCGGTCCACATTGTAGTGACGGTTTCCTCTCGGGCGGCGTCATGAATTTGGAGAAGCCATTATTTTATCTCCTACCATATATTACATCTAGAGCGGACAACAAATGAACGAATAACTAGTTTACACATTTAAAGTCCAAGATGATGACTTTTATTGTGGTTTACCTGGGACAATTTGAAATTTTGGTTCGGAATTTAGCAAGCATTATGGCACTTGACATGTTTGATCTGCTTTCGCGGGCCGAATAAAATGATGTGGCGGGCCAGATCTGGCCCCCGGGCCTTGACTTTGACACCAGTGGTCTACGGTTTCTAACACTGTATAATAATAATAATAATAATAATAATAATAATAATAATACATTTCATTTCAAAGCGCCTTTCAAAACTCTCAGACACTTTTAGTCACAGGATATTTTTTCTGCGGGTGAGCAGCGGCAGCCACACGCACCAGCGTTCACTCAACCCGGAAGTAACCGAAGTAGATAGAAAGCAACTAGCTAGCTAATAGATACAGTAATAATAATACATTTCATTTATAAGCACTTCAAAACTCTCAAGGACACTTTACAGTCACAGGATATTTTTTCTGCGGGTGAGCAGCGGCAGCCACACGCACCAGCGTTCACTCAACCCGGAAGTAACTCAAATAGATAGAAAGCTAGCTAGCTAGCTAATAGATACAACAATAATAATAATACATTTTTAAAGCGCTATATAAATCAATATGTATGTATTGCATTGCATTTTGGACAGCCACCCTCATTTCAAGCTCATATAACTCCAGACCCATACAATTTAGGAATTTACTCTTTTTTCTGTTTAAAGAAAAGAGCCTAAATTTTCTAACGCTGCATTGAATGTTTATGTAGTCCTAAAACTCAATATTCTATAGGTCCTGGAATCCGAGTGAGAATGACAAAAACCCTGGCACTGGAGTGGACGCATTTTTGCACATCTGGCTGTGAATGAGATAATTCAGTAGCCACATTGGACACAAACTACAACATTCTATTATGACCAAACTCCAAGAATAGCGAGACTCCACATTTAAAAAAAATCAAACCAATGAAGCCTTTTGAATTAAAGATGAAATACCTTAAACCAGGGGTGTCAAAGTCATTTTTTGCCGCGGGCCACATTGTAGTTATGGTTTCCTCTCGAGGGCCGTTATGAATTTGGGGAACCCATTAGAATGTTTAAATCCCTTCAAATATTACATATAGAGCACACAGCAAATTAATGAATAACTCATTTTCAAATCTGAAGTCAAGAATAATGACTTTTATTGTGGTTGACATCCAAAAATATGAAATTTTGGCTCAGATTTTAGCAATCATCATGCAATTTAACAAGTTTGATTTGCTTTCGCGGGCCGAAAAAAATGATGTGGCGGGCCGGATTTGGCCCGCGGGCCTTCACTTTGACACCAGTGCCTTAAACAAACAAGACCAATCCAGTTGCCTTGATTTTTTTTTTCCCCCTTCCGGATTATTGACAATTGCACAGACAGAGCTTTGATTTTCCTTTTTTTTTTTTGTTGTTGCTTTTTTTGCATTTGGCTCACGTCAACAAAAGCCACTCAACATGTCTCATCTTTCTTCATCGTGTCATGTAGTGGCTCAACCAAAGGCCTACACCTTGCTTTTTTTTGTTGTTTTTTTTTTTGCATCAGCTATCCATTCAAATGTCAAACAGGAGCTCCCAATGATTGGCGCGCTTGTGCGGAACACGCTGCAGAATCTCGATCCAAGTCGACACGGAGCAGTTAAGGTGTGTGTGTGTATATAAGTATTAAGTTGAGAATCGGGCGATTCACTCAAGCTCCCAGGGACTGGAAGGGGTCTTCGGGCACTCGGGCGTGGACGACTTCAAGCCGAGAGAGGGGCGAGAAACAAAAAGAGACACAAAGAGGAGAAACAGATGCTAGAATTGTAACAACGCGGTGATGGCCGACTTCCAAGCATGAGGAAGCTGAGGGAGGGTTGAGGCGGATGAACGGTGAGTGCTAAGTGTCTCACCTCAGGGGGCTAAAAAAGGGTAGAAAGGCGAGGATGGAGGAGAGGATGAGAGACCCTCAGAGGGAACAATGTGGGGGGGGGGGGGGCACCGGTTGCCATTGTCGCCGCTCACTGAAGGCCGAGTTTAGTTTGAAGACGTACGTTAAAGGCCAACTGCAATTTGAATCCGTCTCTCTCTCTTGGAATGCATGTTTATTTTGTTCTTTTAACTTAACGGGCGGCCCCCTTTATTCGACGGGCGGCCCCTTACGCGCGAGTTTTGTCGTGGCGGTCAGAGCGCCAGCAGAGAAGGCGAGTTCAAGGAATCGGACGATTGCTCGCTACTGCTGTTTCGATGGTTGGCACTGACCCCGCAGGCTCCCTCTGGGTAGGTGAACACAAATGAAGATGTGTATGAAGCGCCGTGGCTGGCAATGCCGGCGTCGTCATGGTTACCACCACCACCACCACCACCAACATCACTACGACCACCGTCGCCGGCCATGAGGCACGGCCCGCCTGGTGCCGCCGCCTCATTCGGACCATAGAAAGAACGAGAAAACTCTACCTCCTGGATCATTCCCGGTTGAGGTGGCTGGATTTGTTGCTGCCGCTGCAGTTGAGGCGGAATCTGCGACTGGCCTGAGTAGGCAGGAGCCATATAGAAAGAGTCATCTTTCACAGCCAATCCCGCAATGGAGGGAGGGGCTTGTAAGGTCGTCATGGGGAGCTGCGCCGAGTTTGGCTGAGGCTGTTCTTGGTAGAGGATCTTGCAGTTGGGCTGGTGGGCCACCAGGACAAATTCCAGTCGCTCCTTTTCCTTCTGCAGCTCCGAAATCTCCGCCTCTAGCTCAGCTTTCTCCTCCTCCAGAATGTCCGTCTCCTGCGTGGGCGGAGGGATGGATAAAGGATGAGAAAGGTCACGGAAGATGAAGGGGTCTACTGAAGATAGTGTGGACTCAAAACTATCAAAATGGAGCTGTATAGTGCCACTTAGCAGTTTTTTTGACGACGATACTAGTGCAGCGTGTTCTACCGGAAACAAATTCCTTGTGTGTTCTACATACTTGGCAATAAAGATGATTTTGATTCGGATTCTGATTCCGATTAGTATTTGACCCTGATTGACATTTTATGAGGTCGGAATGTTTAAAGGACAACCGACACCTCCGGATAAGTTGTGTCCATAATTTGTAAAATCACTTCAAATGACTTCTACTGAGCGTATTTGACAAAGATTCCACCGCATATAGCTATATTTTACGTTTTAAGACTCGCGCTGAATATTCAGGAAATCTTGTTTTTGAGTTGGTGACGAGTCCGTACGTGACGTCACGAAAGGAACGCCCCTGACCGAAAAAAAGACGCATTGTAGCGGTCCTTCCATCACGTCAATGTATTTTGCTGTACTTGTTTGGTCTGGGGACCTCGTGTTGCACCCAAAAGCTGCCAGAAGAGGGCGTCCTAGCTCCATGTAAGGAATTTATCAGCCTGTGAAAACGGAGGTGGCCACAGGAGGTCACCATTTTGTGCCTCTTTTTCGTTGAGATATCTCCCCTCAATGTTGCCACAGAATAAATTCTTTCATCGATGGCAAACATGTATGCTTTCCTGTTTAGAATTATTTGAATCATATTCATAACTGGATGTGTAACAAGAAAGCATATTCTCCGAATTGTTTTGATTCTGCAGCAATGCAAGACGTCTTTGCGTGACGTCACGAACTGGGGTGGGACTTTCTGAAAATGCCCAATTCGCAGTTCAATTTCTTGCAGATTTTGGACACTTTAAATCATTTTTATTGGTGTTTTGCATGTGAATAAAAATATCATACTGCGCGTTTTGGGTATTTTAGATGCTATAAAACGTTTTTCTGATGTCAGTTAAGAAACAAAAAAGTGACGTCGGTTGTCCTTTAAATGACAAACTGTGGACTGTAAGCAGACAGGAATGGTTGATTTGGCGGATTTATTTCGCCATTAAAATTCTAAAAGGAAAGATATTCACTCCTGCGGTCAGGAAAATATGACATTTTTTTAAATAAATTTTGTACTGAATCTTATTAGAAGGTGAAGATATATGAATCATACATATTCATTACGTGAGAACATGAGACACACTTACCGATTGCAGCCTGTCAGTAAGTTCCCGTCGGCGGTTTCTGCACTTGGCGGCGGCCAGTTTGTTCCTCTCTCGACGGACACGTCGCTTCTCCTCCTCCTCTGGAGTCAGCTAAGGTGAAAAGAAGTAGTGCTTAGGCGCCTCGCTTTGACTCGGAAGGAGTCATATTGAATTGTCCCAAGTGGCTGAGGATATTTTTATATTAAAGGACAACCGACACATCCGGTCAAGTTGTGTCCATAATTCGTAAAATCCGCACATAGCTATATTTTACGTTTTAAGACTCGCGCTGACTATTCAGGAAGTCTTGTTTTCGAGTTGATGATGATGACTGACGTCACGTCACGTCAGGAACGCCCCCTGACCGAGAAAGCGACACACAATGCATTTTGGGTACTTTGTTTGGTCTGAAAACTTCGTGTTGATCCGTGTTGATGGCGAAATTAAAAGGAAAACACATAAATAACGCGATGGTGAATTGTTGTGTGTTGCACAAACTACTACGATTAAAAATATCAGCCTGCGTGTTTTGGGTATTTTAGATGCTATAAAACGATTTTCTGATGTCAGTTACGAAACAAAAAAAATGGTGTCGGTTGTCGTTTAAACATTGTTCTCTCCTTGCATTTAAAATGCCTTTAAAAGGAAGTAGGGCTCGGTGAATATGGAAAATTAGTCTTGCAAAATGATTATTACTGAATATTCAAAGTGGCAAAAAAAGAAGCATTACATTTATTCATTAAAAATATTTTCTCTTCTATTGTAATTTCTGAATGTACTGAAAATATTGAGTTGAATTGATGGTTTGTACAAAAACATGAATATGAGCACATGGTTTAATCCAGGGGGGCAGATTTGGTGTGTTAAAAATGTAGGAGGGGGCAGAAGCAACCTTTCTTTACATATAACAGCAATTAATTTCAATAAATCGCTTCATATTGAAGTCTCTAACTCATTTACTGCTTGACATTTGCAAATATGTGTCCACTCCAGTGCCAGGGTTTTTTTCATTGTCATTCAAATTCCAAGACCCAGAAAATATTGAGTTTTAGGATTACATAAACATTCAATGCAGCATAAGAAAACTGTAGATTCTCTTCTTTCATCAGAAAAAAAGAGTTAATTCCTAAATTATAATGGTCTGGAGTTATATGAGCTTGAAATGAGGGCGGCTGTCCAAAATACAATGCAATACATACATATTGGTTTATATTGCGCTTTAACAACAGCTGAAGCTGGAACAAAGCGCTAACATGGAAAAAAAGGAAATGATGCCCCCTTGTGGAAGGGAGAAACACTGCCAGAGGCTACGGCCAGCGCTTTATCGGCACCCAAAAAAAGAAAAAACAAAACCCAAACAAATTCGGCAATGGTGCTCTATGTCATATTTTCAGTTCCTGAATAAATTTGTGACCCATATCATTTATTTCAGTTGCCGAATAAATTTGTGACCCATATCATTTATTAATTCTTTTTTTCTGATGAAAGAAGAGAGTCTAAGGTTTCTGATGCTGCATTGAAAAGTTATGTAATCCTAAAACTCAATCTTCTGTGGGTCCTGGAATTCAAGTGACAATGACAAAAACCCTGGCACTGGAGTGAACACATTTTTGCACATCTGGCAGCGAATGAGGTAATTTTATGAGTGAGGCTGTGGGCCAGACTTTAAATATTCAGTGATACATTGGCTTACGAACTTAATGGGTTCCCAGACAGAGTGTGTAAGGTGAAAAGTGTGTATCCCAAAAATTAATTTCCCATAGAAAACCATCAAAATGAGAATAATCCGTTCCCAGGTCCCCACAAAACATATTTTTCTACTTTGTAGTTTTCTAAGCCTTAAAACTACACAAAATATACCTTATTTTTAGATATAATAAATGTGCTATGGTATTATAATTAAAGAAATAAACTGTACTATATAATAAAGTTGTTTTATTTACCTTTGTGATGGTCGATGATGGCTTGATGGAATGGAGTGGCCGTTTCATCAGCATAGCTTTTTACATTAAGTGTACAGATGGCTTGTGCGGATTATTTGTGGAGCCTGACTGATGGGATATTTTAACCTTGCAGTCTACACTCTGCCTTTGAACTATCAAAGTTGAAACGAGTCCAAATTTCACTGTTTGTTTTTCTATCCATTTTGTCACACTCTCTCTGTTGTCTGCCTTTCTCTTTCATGCCCCCCCCCCCCCACTGCTGCATTCTTGACCAATCACAGGGCTTTAAGCTCGACAACTGGGGTCGGGGAATAGAGGACCAAAACAAGACGGCTGCCATTTTCTTGTTAGGAGAACGGACTCTTCGTGAACGACACAGATGGCTTGTGCGGGTTATTTGTGCAGCCTGATTGATGGGATATTTTAACCTTGCAGTCTACACTCTGCCTTTGAACTATCAAAGTTGACACCAGTCCAAATTTCACTGTTTTCTCTCACATTTTCTCACTCTCTCTCTGTCGCAGGCCTGTCTCTTTAATGTTTAAACTACCTCCCCTCACTGCTGCGTTCTTGACCAATCACATGGCTTTAACTGAAGACTGGGGGCGGGGAATAGAGGACAAATACAGTCGGCTGCCATTTTCTTGTTAGGAGCACGCAGAATGGGCTTGTTCGCGAACGACACATCACTCATTGTGGCAGCTCCGTGTGTATCCCGGAAAATAGTTTGTATGCCAAGGTAAAATTGTCATAAATTTAACGTTTGTAAACCAAAAAGTTCATAAGCCAAGGGGTTCGTAAACCGAGGTATCACTGTCTATTGTTGAATCCAACAAGTGTAAGCAAAATTGATGTGATAGGAAACGTGTAAAATGTGAATGCCAACAAACACACAGTCCATGCACACACACTTACTAACACACCAACATCTCCGTCTTCACTCACAGACTCTTCTCGAGCGCGGCGGCTACGAGCTCTGGAATGGCGAACGGGGCCCGGTGCTGGGCCAGGGGTGTCCGAACTCGGAGGAGAGAATGCGGACCCGGAGGGGTAGCTCGTGCCTGGCATGTCATAGGGGTCAACCAGTGGCACTGGTCGGGTCATGGAGGAGGTGCCGGTGGTGCCGCTCTGGCCCGACGCTTGGGAGGAGATGAGGGTGGACTGAACCATCCACTGGAGGTCTTGACTGGTGGTGATGGTGGTGACGGTTGGCACGAATGAACCGGGCATCTCCACTCCGCCGCCGGATCCTGGTCCGCTACCCACAATGCTCAAGCCAGCTGTGGTTGACACACACTCCTGGGACAAGGGACACATGGATTGGAAGTTAACTAACGATTCCCAAGTACTGTAAATAATTGTAATATAGTAGGCAAAGAGCTAAGTAGAGTGGTTGTTTTGTTGTGTTGTTTTTTTCTTTTGACTTCAAGATGGCACCGCAAGACAGGCTTTACTTTAACTTTACAGCAGGTCCTGCATTTTGTTTTTCTACTTCTTCCTTTCCTTTCCTCTTACTTTCACAACTTCACTGCTGTGAAATGTACATTTCTCCACTGAGAGACTAATAAAGACTAATCCTATCCAATCCAAACAATCATTCACCCTCACAATCACGCTTAAGACACATTTAGAGGTTTCTATTTACCAGTCATGCATAATTTTGGATTGTAGGAGGAAACGAGAGTACCTAAAGAAAACCCGTGCAGGCACGGAGAGTACATGCAAACTCAACACAGGAATGCTGGCGTCTGCAGTTGAACCCTGCACTTCTGCATATACATATACACACATATATATATATACACACATATACACACACATATATATATATATATATACACACATATATATATATATATATATATAGTACCTGCACTATGTACATCCGACAAACCCATTTCATTTTTCAAATGACATGGCAGTGATCCCTCACTACTTCGCGGTTCACTTATCACGGTTTCAGTGCATCGCAGATTTTATTTCAGTAACAAAAACGTATAGAATTTAAACATTATGCCCAATGACTCTGTTTTGTACATAGCTGTAGCTCAATTGGCCCAATCTCAAAACCCACCTTTTTAAAATTGCATTTTCTGTGTAGCTCTCTCTCTCTTGTATCTATTTATAATTGTATATTATTTATTGTATTCTATTTATTGTATTCTATTTGTGATTGTATTTTATTTATTATAGTACCTATGCTTGTCTGTGACTGTAAAGTGTCATTGAGAGCTTTGAAAGGCTCTTAAAATGTAATGTATTATTATTATCATTATTATTATTATTATTATTATTATTATTATTTTATTATTATCTCATGGTTATCTGCCATGTGGATTGACTGTACCTCCTCTAAGTCCCGCCCAGCACCCTCCTCTGTCATCTTACGTGAGTAATTATAACTGTAATTCGCGGATTGTCGTTTATTGCAGGTGGTCCTGGTTCCCATTAACCGCAAAAAAACGAGGGACTACTGTACTTGTTTTATGCAACTTGGACCAGGCAGCCTGTCTCTTTAAGAGAGAGAACCCCATAAGCCCCTCCTCTTCTTTTCTCCTCCCCGTCACACCCCAGGCTGGCGTTCCCCTTGACAACGCGACGTAGCATTCCAAAATAGAATGTCCATTTACGTCACCGCCTCAAACTGAGACAGTGCGAGAGACATCCACACAGAGTGAGAGAGGGCAAAAAAGCTCGAGTGGAAGATCTTCGTGAGGGAGGGGCTTCGCCGGTGACGGAGGAAGCTAACAGCTTTGTATCTGTCACCAGCACCACGTTTTCCGAGCCTGGACCCTGTACAGCTTTTTTCCCTGCACCGTATACACACTCAGAGACGTGTTTACATAACACTACTAACGCCAAAAATATTTTTGGGGTGAAAATTTGGGATTGAAAAAAAATCACGGTAAGTAGCAAGCGAGCTCATTGCTATTTCCGGGTAGCTCTATGAAAATATACAGTACGCGAATATTTTGCCACTTTTTAATGGGTTCGTTTCGATTTACTTGCGGAGCACTGGTGGTCGGCGGGCTTCCGAATGAGTCCACGGAGGAGAGGTACTGCGACTCGAGGGACGGGGACGAACTACTACGAGATCCGCTGTCGGGGTCGCCGGGGAACCCTTGGTACATCTCCCCGCGAAGGCTGAGAGAGAGCTGGGCACCTGCAAAATAGTTCGTTTTTTTGTGTATACATATACATTTCAATGTATGATTTGTCGTTATAATAACCGGATAAAATAACGAACAAACCAAACAACAATAAAAAGCTATCATGAGTGATAATAGTATGCCTATACATCGGTAAACTTACCGTTACTCGTCTTATTGCTGTTTTCCGGTGAGGCGCTCGTGGTGTTTTCCCAAAAAAGTTGCATGAAGAAGCTTTAATCCACTTCCCCGCAATCAGAAAGCAGGTAGGGGGGAAATTGCCCCGAAGATGTGTTCTGCTTCCAATCCCCGCGTTCAAACTACTTCGATCCAAGGCTCGATAGATCCATAGACTCCGATTGTCGGCACGACCCGGCGAATGCACGATTGAATTACGGTACAAACAAGCAGATTTTGTCTTATGAATGAATCCTCCTTGAGTAGCCTACAACCGAGTCATTTAAGTCCCGCCTCGGGGTTCCGCTGACGTACATGCCCATATTTGTACAGCGCTGTTGTGTTTGGTATCCTTGGTGACGTCGAGGGATTCCCTCTCGCACTGGAATGAGTTCAAGCTTACCTCGCTGGCGGATAATCATAGACGCTATTCTTTTTTAAAAAATTATTTCCAACGTCTGACTATTTCGGTTAGGAAACGGGTTAATTTGAAGTGCTACCAGTGTGGAAAGATTCATGTAATTGGGGGACAAAAACTAGGTCAGCAGCTGAGGTTATGTTGATCACTATTCGAATTTTATCATTATAATACTTTAAAAGTGACATCATTTCTGTTTAAATATTTGACCGTTTTAAAGGGAACTGCACTGATAGAAACGCTGTACTCTCAAAGCGGCACTACACCACCATGACTAATGAAAATTAATAAAAACTATTATCTACATGAAAAAAATACTTATGATTCAAACTCAATAGAGGAAGTCCCAAGCTAAGATTTTAACCGCACCTCCAGTGCGCCGGTTATGCGTTTTATACTTGATTTTGAAGTTCTGTTTGTTTTCGAATTTTTATGTATATAATAATAATACATTTTATTTATAAGCGCCTTTCAAAACTCTCAAAGACAGTTATGCTGCCTCTTTACAGGCACAGGATAAGAACAATTTTTTTTTCTGCGGGTGAGCAACAGGTACCCAGACGTGTTCACTCAACCCGGAAGTGTCCACCTCTAAATCAAATATAAACTGGGTCATCGGCACAATAACATTCAAATAAAGTAAAACTACTCACCATTTTAATTCCAATTTAATATAATAATAACAATAATAATAATAATAATATTTCATTTATAAGTGCCTTTCAAAACTCTCAAGGTCACTTTACAGTCACAGGATAAGTTTTTCCGTGGGTGAGCAGCGGCTGCCATACGTGCCAGTGTTCACTCAACCTGGAATTAACTCAAATAGATAGAAAGCTAGCTATCTAACTAATAGATAGCTACTACTAATAATAATACATTGTCTTTATAACCGCCTTTCAAAACTAACGGACATAGCTAATAGCTAGTTAGATTATACTACTTAGCACATTCAACTAGCTAGCTAATAGATAGCTGCTAATAATAATACATTGTATTCATAAGCGCCATTCAAAACTTTAAAATGATCATCGGCAAAATAACATTCAAATAAAGTAAAACTACTCACCATTTCATGACAATGCTGTGATTTTACCTTAAAAGGGTCATTTCTTTTCCTTCATTTCTAAACGCTAGCTAGCTTGCTAGCTATGTCCTATCTTAAATTGTACAAAATGGACTACTGGGATTGAGAGACTGCTTTAGTTAAAACAATATCCACCCCTCAGTGTCCATTATTATTACTTGACTTCCAACACAGCATTAGACTGTTTTGGCGGACTGTTTGTTTTATATGACTTCTGCTAAATAACGTTAGCTAGCGAGCTAGTTAGCTAGCTGCGTCCTAGTTTAAATTGTACAAAATTTGACTACTGGGATTGAGAGATTGGTTTAATTAAAACAATACACACTCCCCAGTTTCCATTATTATTACTTGACTTCCAACACAGCATTAAACTTTGTTTTGGTGTGACGCTTGTTTTATATGACTTGTGCTAAATAAATAAAAATGGATTGTTTTTTTTATTACTATTTCTGTTTCTTTTTTTTCAATTGTTATTTATGTAGACTTTGTTTAGAGCTGTTTTGGTTTTTGTTGTTGCTATTTTTCTAAAGTTGAATTGAATTGAGTGGACATTCACATTACCTGTAAATAAAATATTCCCATTATTTCTGTGAAAGTTGATGCGAGATCTTCTTTTCCTTTCGGCTTTGATGCGAGATCATGATGAGAAAAAAACTGCTTTAAAGCTTGATTCTGGAGAAATAGAGTAACAAAATATGAGTAATGTGATTGCGGGTGATTAGAAAAAGTGGAATTATGATTCTGTTTGTGGAAAAGAAATCTGAGATTTGATTTTAATCTGATGTGTCTGGTCCTTGCAGCACACACATTCAAACACATACACACGGATAAACAACTGTGTATGCTAATTAAGACTTGTGCAGTGGGAAGCAATGACGGAAATCAGATCCTGTCATAGTGAGAAAAAAAAGCAAAAAGTGATTCATGATGGTGGCCTACATGCGGACGCCAGTGGGAATGCATAAAGGGTGGTTGGGTGGGAAGTGTGGGTTGGAGCTCCATCTGGGGAATTGGAGGTGGTAATTCATGAACGGGAATCAAAAAGGTACAAGTGATGTCAAACAGTGGGTTTTCAGGCGTACTGTGTGTGTGTGAGAAATGGGGGAAGAGACACAGATAAAGTAGTCACCGTCGAAAAACGTCAGAGAACAACGGAGGACGCGATTGAGCCGCGGTAGAGGAGTGACTCCTCGTGAATCACCTCTTGATCGTGGTTACAACTAGAGAAAAAAAAAGAGGACAATCCACAACTACACTGACTGTTTACATAAAAAAAATCAAAATAAATATTCGGTTAAATCTGTAGAAACATGTGCCGTTCGGCGCGCGTGCGTGTGTGTTTGTGTGCGCGCGTGGGTGTGTGGTGTACTGACTCCATGGCAACACCGCTGTCGCCGCCGCCTCGCGTGTTGTCCCGGCCAGAAACTGTTTCTAGGGCAACAGCGTGGCACACAACGCCACTTCCTGGTTCACGTCGTAGGAGAGTGACTCGATATATATATATATATATATTTTTAACTACCCAATCAATCGTCACTGACCACGGTTTTATGTTTTTTCGTATCCTCCACAAATCAAATCCAATTTTGTTGTTACTGGGAACTTTTCCGTACCGTATTTCAACAGGCACGCTCGAGGTAGCTAATAGACGGAGCTAACTTAGCCTAAGGCTATTAGCAAGTCACTCCACTGCACTTCCACAAAAGTGCAGTTAAAAAACTATAACAGACTTAGATAGAGAGAGGGAGCGCAATAAAGAGAGACATACAGACAGACAAATCTGTGCTGTATGTCATGCAGATTAGCATATTTGACAGTAAAGCTGACTGACTGACAAACATAGAGAACGACAGACAAATGTAGAGACAGAGGCAGACAAATATAGAGACAAACAGAGACATAGAGACAGACATAGGGATGGTGATACAGACAGACAAACAGAGACAGACAAGCAGGTAAGCAGGTATCAACCATCCAGGAACAGTCAAACCAGTGAAAAACTAATAATAATAATAATACATTTAATTTCTAAGTGCCTTTAAAAACTCTCAAGGTCACTTTACAGTCACAGAGGTTTTTTTTTTTCTACGCCGCTTACCCTGAACAGGCTCGTAAAGGGTACTGGAGCCTATTACAGATAACTATGGGCCAAATGCAGATTTCACCCTAAAATGGTCGCCAGTCAGTCGCAGGGCACATAATACAGTAGCGATAAGTAATTATTCACATCCACAATGTCACCAAGTAGGAACCAATCCCACCTTGTCCTCACATAAGTCAGACGAGTGTACCACTACACCATCAGCAACTCTGCTGCGTGTTTCTCTAATGTACAATTTGTGTGAATGGGGATTATAATTTTAAGCAATGCATTATATCACACACAGTAGTGTATGGAAAACATGTTTTTACTTATTACATCAACAATAGTGTTTTTGTTGTTTGTTTGCAAACGGTGGTAGTCTCGACTCCAAGCAGGCAGGACACGCTAGGTTGAAACAGACTCAGCAGTGTTGTCTTGATCCCCCCCCCTCTATGTGCTTTTGTTTTGCTTGCTTCCTTGTCTCTTAGCATACTTTTGGGAAGCTATTAGCCTGTTCCACGTTCACAAGGCCAACCCCGCGTCTTCCTATTGGAAGGCCAGGCCATGTTTGTCTGCTTTCCCTGCCCAAAATATGCGTTGCCATGCGACGGCGAGGCCTATCCCACTTCACAGTGGTTTTGTTTACACCCTTTCAGCCTCTAACAATGTTACATAACCCCTTAAGGCTTTCCCCTCCCCTACCTCAGCGAAAGAAATATGATCGTCCCAGACTCATCAGCCAACCAAAATGTCTTGATCGACTCGCTTATTCACCCCCCTCCCCCACCACACTGCTGTATTCACTCAGCGTTTTTCATGAGTTCCACTGAAGCTGCGGTTATGATCTTAGCATGATGAAGACTGTTTACAAGAAAGCTCCACTTTGAAGTCAGCCTTTCATTAAATGTCCTATTGCAACATGATCCGTGGGGGCTAAAAATTCACAAGAACACACAGCTTGTGTATTCGAAGCGACTATTTAGCTTGGGTTTACTGTATTTCCATTTAGTTTGTTCATCACAAAATGTTTAGTAGTCTACTCATATATAATTGTTCACACACATGTTGTCAAGGCACGGCAAGAGTAACTATTTCTGCTTTTCATAGCCTTTCAATGTTAAACAATCCAATGTGTCAAGAGTATGTGTGGTGTAATTGTGTACAGAGGGCAAAGTAATTGGGTTTTTGGACCTAGAAGCAGTAATTTTCCCATTCGGGGAATAACAACCATTATCACGGTATCTCAAACGTCCATTGACACACTCTCGTTAGACAGGATCTTGTTATTTTCGGCTTCTTCAGGAAATCTAGTACAGTGATACCTCAGTTTACGAACCCCTTGGCTTACGAACTTTTCGGTTTACGAACGTTAAATTTATGAACAATTTACCTTGGCATACGAACTTTTTTCATCCACAGAGCTTCGGTTAAAGGCACGTGATTGGTCTAGAACGCAGCAGTGGGGGGCTTAAACATTAAAGAGACAGGCAGACGACAGTGAGAGAGTTTCAACTTTGACTGTTCAAAGGCAGAGTGTAGACTGCAAGGTTAAAATCTAAATATAATATAGGTTAAAAAAGCACTTCTCCTTTTTGCAGCAAGGCATGAAGCGAGTCAGTGGATGAGATAAAGGTGTGAATCAAGACTGGGATCAATCTGGATGGGAACAAGCGAATGAAGTCAGGAGGACACATCATCACTACTCATTATCGTACATCTGGCCAATCAGAGTCCTTCTGGTCAACACATACCTCGTCAGAGACATTTTCTACCCGGGAATGATTTACAACTAAGACATTCGTCACTGTAATTGTATAACGAGCGACTTTTTCAAAACCATGAACATCTCATTAAAAAAAGGCAAGACCTTAAAGGACAACCGACGTCTCCAGACAAGTTGTGTCCATAATTTGTACAATGTCTTCAAATGATTTCTACTGAGCGTATTTTACAAAGATTCCACCCCATATAGTTATATTTTACGTTTTAAGACTCGCGCTGAATATTCCGGAAGTCTTGTTTTTGAGTTGGTGACGAGTCCGTACGTGACGTCACTGAAGGAACGCCCCTGACCGGAAAAAAAAGGACACATTGTAGCAGTCCTTCCCATCACGTCAATGCTTGTTTGGTCTGAAAACCTCGTGTTGCACCAGAAAGAGCCAGAAGAGGGTGTCCAAGCTCCATGGAAGGAATTTATCAGTCCGTGGAAACGGGCTGATTCATTCCTCACAACAGCTCGGTGGCCATTTTGTGCCTCTTTTTGGGTGAGACATTTCCCCCCAATGTTGCCTCAAAATGGCACGGAATAAATTCTTTAATCGATTGCAAACATGTATGCCTTCCTCTTCAGAACTATTTGAATCATATTCATAACTGGAGGTGTAACAAGAAAGCATATTCTCCGAATCTGAAGCCATTGTTTTGATTCACTAGCAATGCAAGACGTCTTGGCGTGACGTCACAAACTGGGGGCGGGACTTTCTGAAAATGCCCAATTTGCAGCTCAATTTTTTGTCTGGTGTTTGCATTTGAATAAAATTATCATACTGCGTGTTTTGGGTATTTTAGATGCTATAAAACATTTTTCTGATGTCAGGAAACAAAAAAGTGACATCGGTTGTCCTTTAAATCCACTCTTCAAACTACATTTTTGTGCTGCCTGATTGATTCGAATGAGGACACTAAAGGCACTTTGTGGTGATTTTCCAGCAAAATTCTACTTAGGATGACAATTATTAATTTAAAACTCATTTTACATAAACCATTGCCAGGACAGTTAATAAAAGTTCTTCCGTGACGACAAGTTTAACTCAGAACGAAATCATTCCAAATTTAATTGATCTCAGTGGGAAATATTGTGAAAGTACATAAAGTGCCTCTAAAAACAGGTTGCTCATTCACACGAAAGGATGTAATTGGAGTTCCGTAGCTGCAGGATGTTTATAAGCACACTTGCGCGCACGCAAACAAGTTGAGCTTGATGTGTTAATGAAGTCACCAAGTGATTTTTAAGCACGCTGCTATGGGCCATTCATTATACGGGCACACAAACTAGCGCTGCTGACGCCAGCAGGTTCATATTTATCCTGTGTTAAATGGTATCATGATTTTCCCATCTGCGCACTTGACGCATTTGGTGACACTTCATGAGGGAAACCTGCACAATGGTAAAAGAGCTGGATTGCAAAAGTTGTGATGGGTACTGTCAGAGAGGTACATTGGTACCTTCACTAAGATTTTTTTTTTGAATAATGCAAAATAGCAGAAAATTGTAACGTATAAAAATATAATTAAACATCTATCTATCTATCTATCTATCTATCTATCTATCTATCTATCTATCTATCTATCTATCTATCTATATGTATATATATACATATATACATATATATACATACATATATATACTATATACGTATATATACATACATATATATACTATATACGTATATATGTATATATATATATATATGTATGTATGTATGTATATATACATACATATATATATACTATATACGTATATATGTGTATATATATATATATATATATATATATACACACATACATACATACATATATATATACATATATATATATATACATACAGATATGTGTGTGTGTGTGTACATACATGTATTTCCATATGTATAGAATATTGAATTATATTTTTGTACTTAACAATTCCTGTGTATACTGTGTATATACTGTGTGTATATATACATTTCTCATTATTCAAAAAAATGTAGTTTAAGTCAAGGTATTTATTGGTTTATTTATTTTAACTCGAGTTTTCTAATGAAAAACGTGGAATGAAAAAAAAGCTAAATGGAAAAAAATGGAGGGGGGAAATAAGAATTGTGGGGTCCACTGTATTATTTTTTTCAATGTACAGTATTATATTTCTTCTCATGAAATCAATTACCCCTGATCTTTGGGGGGGAAAAAATCCTTAAAGTACTATTTTTATCTCATTTTCAGTGTGGATTCAATCCTCATTTTTTAGGATGTATTTCATCTCTGGACTGCAAATTTCCCCTTTGTGGGACTATTAAAGGCTTTCTGATTCTGATTTACTTGCACATTTTAATCAAAAAAAATAATGGAGACCCTCATCAAAGAATACGTCATTGACAGGCAAAAAATAGTCAACCTGATTTTTTTTAAACTTGATTTTAACATCGGTGTCTCATTTTATATTCCAAATTCAGGTCAAGACTAAATTGGGACTGGCAAATGTACACAGTCAAACACACCGTTGTGTCGCTATAAATATCGACGCTGTGACGAGCGCAATGGTGCGGATCATCAAATTCATACGTGAGCAAGCTGGATCTAAATTTGCAGCCAACTTACGCCATAGCACCAACCACCTCCTGTCTTTACAATGGCTTGACACTCACACTTTCCAACAACAATCAGCAAGACTCCCCAGACGCCACCCCCACACTATACACTACAACTCCACAAGTGCTATTCTTGCCTGTGTGGCATAAGAATACAAGTCGCACCTCCGAGAACAGACGCCATGCTCGCTGTCAAAGCATCATCACGTCCCACGGGACAGCTTGGAGAGGGAGGCAGGCAACGGAGCAGGTGGAGGGATCCGAAGAATCAACACAGGGAGGGCCGCACATATCTATGAAAACAAACACTGAGGCAACACATGTAGACAGACAGTGTGACAACGGTGCATATAAATGAAGTGTATTATTATAATAGTAATAATAATAATAATAATTATTATTATTATTACAGTAATAATTATTATAATAATTATAATCATAATAATAATAATTATTATGTTTATAATAATTATGTTTATATGTTTATATATAATTATTATGTTGTAATTATGTGTATAATTATTATGTTTGTAATAATTATACTATAATAATTATTAATAATTATACTATAATACTAATAATACTAATAATAATTTTATATAATTAAATATTTTATTATATTATTATTTGCAGGCTGCCCTGGCTCACTGTACTGAAGCATAAATTCTTCATCCTCATCCAAAAATGACTCATATAGCATTTTTCTGAGTCACTTATTATTGTAGTAGTCGTAGTAGTAGTCATAGTAGTAGTCATAGTAGTAGTAGTAGTAGTAGTAGTAGCAGCAGCAGTAGTAGTAGTAGAATTACAGTACTAGTACTTTAGCGTGTGGCTGCCGCTACTCACCCGCAGAAACACTTATCCCGTGACTGAAAAGTGACCTTGAGAGTTTTGAAAGGCACTTATAAACGAAATGTATTATTATTATTATGTCTACAAGATTGTCCTTCCCCGCCCCCTGGTGGACAAGTTGGGTACCATAAGGAGCAGTAGTAATAATAATAATAATAATCATCATCATCATCATCATCATACATTCACTCAGCGTTCACTCAACCCGGAAGTAACTATTCACTAGTTATTAGCTACCTGTTCGCTAACTATTAACTATCTATTCGCTAACTATTAGCTATCTGTTCATTAGCTATTAGCTATCTACTCGCTATCTATTAGCTAACTAGCTAGCTTGCTATCTATTTGAGTTCTGAAACTTAGCATTAAATTGTGATGAATTAAATCATGAGTTACAAACTATTTTTTAATTTTCTTATTGAGGATCAAGAAAGGAAAGAAATTAATGGCATTTCCCTGGTTGTCAAATATTTTTTTTTTTTCAAAAAATGTCCATTTCAATTTTATTTAATTATCTGATCCACTTATGCTTACAACTGTATTTTTTCTTTGTTGTTTCTATTTTCATTTTTTCTTATTTGCTCCACTGTATAAAATTGACTTTTGAGTTGGAATTTTTTGAAATTATTTTTATTTCCTCTGATCCTCCCCCCATCAGGATGTAGTTGAGTGCTGCAATTGACCTCACAATAAACACAAGATGGTGCGAGAGCAGCAAAGGATTTATTAATAGCAGCGTGTGTACAGAGGACATCGAGTGTCTAACAAGGTATGAGGATGCAAATATTAAGACTCAGACACGAGAGAGAACAGGATGAGGGTGGGTGATCATGTGCGTGTGTGTGTGTGTGTGTGTGTGTGTGTTTGGGGGGGGGGGGGGGGGTAAATGGCTATAATGAGGGATGATGGAGATGGTGAGGGTGTGCTGACGTTGGATGTGGCGTCAGTGTGATAAGAATAGCGGGTAACGCTGCTGAGACATCACACTCACAGTGTGTTTGTGTGTGTTTGTGTGTGTGCGTGTGTTTGTATGACTAGTCTTGTGAGGACCACTAACATTTTATACCAGACGTAGTGAGGACATTTTTGACAAATGAGGACCTTTTGGCCGGTCCTCACAAGTTTTTCATTCTGAAGGCGATATATGCATCTGTTAACGTTTCAGAAAGGTCCTCACAAATTCACCCAAAATGATTTTCTGTTGTGTATTTTCATTTCACTTGGATACACACACTTTTTACTCATTGTGTGTGTCTACATGTGTGTGTGTGTGTGTGTTTGTGTGTGTGCGTGCATGTGCGTGGGTAATGAGAGGAAAAAGTGTGTACCACAAAAAATAAAACGATATTTTAACCAAATTCACTACAGGGGTGAGGACTTTGAATGTAGCCATTCAGAAACCTCACTCCTGCTGTTATTTCAGTTTCAAGTCCACTTTTTATTTCTTTATTTTTAAAGAAGTTGAAGTGAAAAATGGGGTCATATTTAGTGTTCAAATGTAACACCAGTTCTTCTCTAAACTTATCAGCAACGGTGGTCCTCACTACTTAACTGCAGTTATCCGGACCCCACAAAACCGTTGAAACAGTAATGCGTGTGTGTGTGTATCACCCAATCGGTGAGTTTGAAGATATTAGCCTGGTGACTGTAGGCTGGCTATTAAATTTTTATTATTCAATTTTATCACTGTACAAAAGCGATATTACCAAGAATTTTCTTTTCTTTTTTTGTGGGTAGGGGTTTGTTGCATAATTCTAAAAGGTACACATATTCTTGGAGCAAGCACAACACTACCCATAGTGGTGGAAGCATTTTACAATGGTAATGTTTGTTGTTGTTTTTTTACCCATAAATGGAATTAAGATAAGTTCCAAACAATAGTCAGTGTTAATAAGAAACATTAAGCCTTCTGCTAAAGATATAAAAATATCTGGAAACGCCCACGACAACAGCTAGAATTTAGATGTCATTCTGACTCTCAATTGAGATTAGTTAATTATGACACACCTACAGTTATCAGAGGGTGTGCACACTTCTGCAAACAGGTGTTGAACTTAGCTCCGTCTAAAATATTTCTCTGATTACATGTCACATTAATGGGGAAATGATATTTTACCAAAAAAATGGGCATTTGAATAAGGGTGTCAAGACTTTATATCTACTTTAACTAATGCACTGCACGACGTGCAAAAATGTGTCCACTCCAGTGCCAGGGTTTTTGTCACTGTCACTTGAATTTCAGGACCCACAGAATACTGAGTTTTGGGATTATAAACATTCAATGCAGAGTAAGACTTAGACTCTCTTCTTTCATCAGAAAAAAAAGAGTTAATTCCTAAATTATATGGGGCTGGAGTTATATGAGCTTGAAATGAAGGTGGCTGTCCACAATACAATGCAATACATACATATTGGTTTATATAGCGCTTTAACAACAGCTAAAGTTGGCACAAAGCGCTAACATGGAAACAAGGGAAATGCTGAGGCCATGGCCAGCGCTTTATCGGCATCCAAGCATGAAAAAAACAAAACCCAAACAAATTTGTGAATGGCGCCTACGTCATATTTTCAATTGCTGAATACATTCGTGAATGGCAGTGAATGAGTTAATACATTTTTGAACCTACTTGAAGTTTTCTGGAGGTTCGGGGCCACATGCAATGTTGGAAAACGATTTACGCGAGTGCATGCGCGTACGTGATGGTGTCAGCGTGTCAAATCAATGACGCTGCCCTCGGTCCACGCGGAGATGCTCGTCACACCAGCAGAAAGCGAATGAGCCACTATGAGGGACACAAAAGTCCCACAGAGAATGAGATCACACAAAAGTTGACTTTTGTTGCAAGATGTACACAACGGATACTCACAGCGTTGATGCCTCTGTCTTTTACTTGACGGCTGTCCTCTGATTCATACAATGCTGAGAAGAGAAACAGCAGGAAATGACTTCTCACATAGTTGTCAACCCTCTTGAAACGTTTGCCCGCCTCTCAGATGTTTTGTGAAAAATGTTCAATGAGCTTGGAAAAAAAGCGAATAATTTTACCTTCCCTTGCATAAATTAAATCTTGGCTTTTTTTTTTGGGGGGGGGACTGATGACTGGGGATCATCTCATTTTTCTACTTATTAGTATACTTATAGCATGATGAAGAAGCTCCACCTTGAAGTCAGCCTTTCATGAAATGTCCCATTGCAACATAATCCGTGGGGGCTAAAAATTCACAAGAACACACAGCGTGTGTATTCGGAGCGACTATTTAGCTTGGGTTTACTGTATTTACATTTACAGTTTGTTCATCACAAAATGTTTAGTAGTCTACTCATATATAGTTGTTCACATACAGGTTGTTGTCAAGGCACGGCCGGAGTAACTATTTCTGCTTTTCATAGCCTTTCGATGTTAAACCATCCTATGTGTCAAGAGTATGTGTGACGTAAATGTGTACAGAGGGCAAAGTAATTGTGTTTGTGTACCTAGAAGCAGTAATTTTGCCATTCGGGGAATAACAACCATTAGCATGGTATCTCAAACGTCCATTGACACACTCTGGTTAAAAGAGTGTAATAGGATCTTGTTATTTTCGGCTTCTTCAGTAAATCTAGTACAATGATACCTTGGCTTACGAACTTAATTGGTTCCCAGACAAAGTGTGTAAGGCGAAAAGTGTGTATCCCAAAAATTAATTTCCCATAGGAAACCATTAAAATGACAATAATCCGTTCCCAGGTCCCCATAAAACATAATTTTCTACTTTCTAAGCCTTACAACTACACAAAATATACTTTATTTTATGTATAATAAATGTGCTATTGTATTATAATTAAAGAAATAAACTGTAATGTATAATAAAGTTGTTTTATTGACCTTTGTGATGGTCATTGATTGCTTGATGGAATGCAGTGGCCGGTTTCCTCAACATTAAACACTTGATGAGGAACGTAACCTTTTTCTTTCACCATCTTGAGGAATGATCCCTTGTCGGTGCTTTCTCTGCGATAATTTTATCTAGTTCCTCATCAATTGTGTTCAGTCTAGCTGGGTTGATAGCTTTTTGCATCAAGTGTACAGATGGCTTGTGCTGGTTGTTGGTAGAGCCTGATTGATGGGATATTTTAACCATGCAGTCTACACTCTGCCTATCAAAGTTGAAATTCTCTCACTGTCGTCTGCCTGTCACTTTAATGTTTAAACCACCTCCCCTCACTGCTGCGTTCTTGACCAATCACGTGGTTTTAACCGAAGACTGTGGGCAGGAAATAGAGGACAAAAACCGTCGGCTGGCATTTACGGGCTCGTTCGCGAACGACACATCACTCATTGTGGCAGCTTCGTGTGTATCCCGAAAAATAGTTTGTATGCCAAGGTAAAATTTTCTGAAATTTAATGTTCGTAAACCGAAAAGGTCATAAACCGAGATATCACTGTACTAATATAATCAACGCGAGCTTGTACTATGCTGTAATGCAACAAATTCATTTGAATGAAATT
Organism: Hippocampus bargibanti; assembly: GCF_051943395.1. Classification (NCBI taxonomy): domain Eukaryota; kingdom Metazoa; phylum Chordata; class Actinopteri; order Syngnathiformes; family Syngnathidae; genus Hippocampus; species Hippocampus bargibanti. The sequence continues at coordinate 16,163,717 of NC_142747.1, forward strand.
AATTTGACACACGTTTCTGAGAAAAAAATAATAACTCATTAACTGCCAGATGATGTGCAAAAAAATGTGTCTACTCCAGTGCCAGGGTTTGTGTCATTTTCACTCACATTGCAGGACCCACCGAATATTTAGTTTCAGGTCTACATAAACATTCAATGCAGCGTAAGAGACCTTAGACTTTCTTCTTTCATCAGATAAAAAATTAATTCCTAAGTTATATGGGTCTGGAGTTATCTGAGCTGAAATGGGGGCAGCTGTACAAAAGGCAAATGCTGCCCTCTCGTGGGAGGGAAAAAACATTGCCAGAGGTCTGACCAGCGCTTTATCGAGCAAGAAAATACCAAAACGCGAAAAATTTCGGGAATGCCGTTCTTCGTCATGCTTTTCAAATCCGGAATAAATTCGGGAATGGCAGTGAATGAGATATATTAAATTTGAAAAAAGGTTTATTTCTTAAAAATTCTGCCAAACCTATGAGCAGATGTGTACATAATTAATGCCCACAAAAGGAATTTGGATTAATTCAAGCCATATTGTCAAAGATCGGGATAAAGATGTGTCTAGAAGCATTGTTTTAATGTACTGGTAAGTATAAATTTTACTGACTTAGTCAAAATGTCATCACACAAGTGTTTTTATATACCACAATTTTGTGTTTCACAAACAGTACAATCTACAGGGTACACACAAGCTTTACATTATTGTTAAATCCTTTTTTCTCTGTTTTTGGGAAATATTCAGAAATCGGTGTGTTACCAAAAAGCTTGCGTAGTCGGGTGACGCCAGCCACAAAGTTGTGGAAGGGCAGGTGAAGGTCTCCGGATCCGAAGCGCTCATACAGAAGTTGGACGACTTTCGCATCACACTTCATCCCTGACAGAGAGAGCAGAATTGCAGATGTGCATACTGAATAAGTCTGGTGTGTGTGTGTGTGTGTGTGTGTGTCAGTGTAGGCTCTCAGTCGTACAGGAGTGATCTATTGATGAAAAGTTTTCTTCAGCCGTCATCTGTACTTCCTTGAAGATGTCGGACGTTTCGTTCTTCATCCAAAGAGCTTCGTCAACGAACTAAAGTAGTGCTGGTAACCCTGGCCCTATATCCCTGATGGACTGAGGTCGCCGTGCCGGACGCCTGCTCTGATGGGTCTCCCCTGCTCTATGGTTGCTCTCGTACTCCGGGTTGAGTGAACGCTGGCGCGTGTGGCTGCCACTGCTCACCCGCAGAAAAAATATCTTGTGACTGTCGTGGCCTTGAGAGTTTTGAAAGGCGTTTTTAAATGAAATGTATTATTATTTATTATTATTATTATTATTATTATTATTATTATACTTCTATTGTTCGATCACTGGCTCTGATTTCACCTCATTAGCCTATCTGATTACTGATTCACTCTGATTACCTCTATAGTTCTATCCTTGTGTGTGTGTGTGCACGTGTGTGCGTGTGTGTGCGCGCGCATACCCACGGCTTGCAGAGCAGCACTGAGTTCAAAAGGACTCATGGTGCCAGAAGAGTCCTCATCAAATTGGAAAAAGATAGCCTAAAATGTACAATATTACATCATTACATCAAAACTGTACAAAATGGTCTTAACTACATAATAGATAATACAATACAATACATCTATATTGTATAGCACTTTAACAACAGCTGAAGCTGTAACAAAGCGTTTAACATGGACAACTATCATATACAGTGCAAAAAAATACAGTCAAAGTAATTAAAAATACTGAATAACATATATATATATATATAATATATAAATATAATAAAAATACAAAATAATCCCAAAATGGAAGCAAAACATGTCAGTGAAATGTGTTTGTGCAAACTGCTGTTGGTAGCAATCGGGCACCAGTTTTGGAATTAGCACCACCTACAGTACTGGAGTGCAACAACATGTTCCAATTAAATGAGTCAAAAACACACAAAGCAGTTGTTGTCACCTGCAAGTGGCGTAGATCAGACAGCACTGCACCTGTTTGCTGACGGTTCAGATTGGCTCTTCCATTGGTCTTATCAGCACTTTTAAGAACATTATAACCAGAGAAATAAGGCTAAAAATGTGACTAAAATGGGCTGCTTATCACATGACTCGGTGCGTACAAACCTAGCTAGCGCAGACTGCAGCTCACCCTAATGAGATGGTAATGAAAACGGGGTGATGTGATGGCGGAAGGTTCAAGAACACCAAAAGAACTCGGGCTGAATGTGGGCGGATGGCACAGTGTGGTGCACACACTCCCTGCGTCATAAATTCCCTCCATCACAGAGTAGATAGAGGGTTGCCAGGGGAAAGTGTGTGTCCTCCCATAACCACAAATGGCTGATGTTGTGTGACTAAAGTGGCTATTAAAAGTGGTATGTACAAAGGACGTTTGTTTGTGTCTGTGTTGACCACTATGAATGGAAATGGCACTGGCGTGGCGTTCAGGGTCAAAAACGGTAACTGTGAAAGTAATTTGTAGCGGCATCACTGGGTGAAAAGGATACATCCTCTCCAAAAATGAGCTGCCTGCATGTGTCCAACGGCAGGTGATAATCTTTGTCCAGGACTGACATTGAAGAAAGAAAAAAAAGACAAGGTTAATTACCTACGAATGAGGGCAAGTGTGGCCACTGTTATAACTACTGGCAGCAAAATCGCAAGTCACCTGAGTTGAAAAGTGTCATCAGCTCCTTAGGGTCCAGCTTGTCGTCCTATATGACAAAAACACCATTATTAGTTGAAAAGGGAATTTTCTGAAGGCCATACAGTATATAGTGACATACTCAGAGGGGCCATATTTTGTTAATTTCACCCTTAACAAACAAACAAACAATAAATAAATGAATGAATGAATAAATAAATAAAAATAAATAACCACAGCAATATAATTAAATTAATACATACATTGATAAATTCAAGAAATTCCTACATTAACACATTGATTAGATTGGATTGGATTTACCTTTATTAGTCTTGCTAAGAAATTAAGAAATTGAGAAATGAAGAAATTAAGAACTTTAAAATTTTAACAAATTCAACTAATCAATAAATAATAAATTAATATTTCCAAAAAATGACAATGTTAAATTGTAAATTTAACATTGACATAACTTAAATTTAACATTGACATAATTTAACATAAATTGTAAATTGTTAACAAATTAACAAAAATTAACAAATTAATAAATTTACAATGAAAAATAATAAAAACGTAAAAATTAATAAATAGTATAATTAATAAATTTCTACCCAGGCAAGCAAGAAAACATTGAGCACTATCATGTCAAAGCCCATGGGTAAGCAGAGCTGCAGTGATAGCTGGCTCCATTCTATGAGACAGTGCAAGAATTTTGCAGAATACATTTTGGTATCATTATTGATCCTTGGGCTATGTCCGACATGTTAACACAGCTGATGTAACCCTTTATTTTGATTTTATTTATTTTTGTTAAATCTGTAATGAAATGCATATCCAATCGGTACTTACTGGTCCAGCCTGTTCATCAAAAGTCCTCAGAACTCTCATTTTATCCTCCGGGGCAACAGGAGCGGCCATCACCTGTTTGACAGATACCATTAATCTGTTCCATAGCACCACTGCATTATATATATGTAATATGAAGGGAAGAGATACTCACTGGAAGATAGCTGGAAGTGCATGTGAAATCCTGAGTCCTGAAAGGTAACACATGAAATAAAGTCAAAAACCTATCCTGTACATCATCTCCAGAGGTTGAATTGATACAACTAATCTCTTTTTTCTGTGTTATCCGTTCTTGAAAAATAAGGCTCCATATTACACATTATATTTATCACAAGTGAGAGATGATTCTGCCTTACCAAAGGTGATACTAATGTTGCTTGCAAGTGGCATTGAACAGTAATTTATCGACATGAGAGGCAAAGTACAAACTCCCAGTATGATGCACTGAAAGCATGGACTTCATGTTTACGCATTGACATTTCAATACCAAACCAGCAAATTATACTTTGAATGTTGTTCGGAAGTATTTCTGCTGAAATTAAGACCTGTCTATTCGTATCAGTCAAAAATTATTATCAGCTTTCGATGCATTTTCTCTTTTCCAACGTTCAGCTTTCTCACTCTCACCCCAAAGTGTTGGCAGTCTTGGAGAAGATTCGAACAAAAAACTCTCCAGGCTGGTTGGGTCGATAGGTGGATGCCACGAGGACGTAGTAACCCGGGTCCAGGTGAACTTTCCTCCACACGGCCCTACGGGACATTGACAGACAATTAAATAAGACAATTAAATAATTTTTTTGATACTGCTTGTTACACAGTTGAAATGAAAAGAGTGAATTTCGGGAACTTGCTTATTAGTTCACATATGGGGTAGAAATACTTTTTGAAACAAATAAATTTAATATATTCCATACCGCCACCCATCTAGTGGAAGAACATTTAATAGTTCTGTCTGGCCCCTTATTTATTTATTTGTTGATGTATGTATGTATGTATGTGTGTGTGTGTGTGTGTGTGTGTGTGTGTGTGTGTGTGTGTGTGTGTGTGTGTGTGTGTGTGTATGTGTGTATGTATGTATGTGTGTATGTATGTATGTATGTATGTATGTATGTATGTATGTATGTATGTATGTATGTGTGTATGTATGTGTGTGTGTGTCTGTGTGTATGTGTATGTGTGTATGCGTGTGTATGTATGTGTGTGTGCGTGTATGTAGGTATGCGTGCATGCGTATGTAGGTATGCATGCATGCGTATGTAGGTATGCATGCATGCGTATGTAGGTATGCATGCATGCATGTATGTCGGCATGCATGCATGCATGTATGTAGGCATGCATGCATGTATGTAGGTATGCATGCATGCATGTATGTATGTATGTATGTATGTATGTATGTATGTATGTATGTATGTATGTATGTATTCATTCATGTATTCGTTTATTTATTCATTAATTAATATTTTTATTCATTTAACCTATTTATTTACCTGTTTATTTGGTCATTTATTTATTCATTTTTTCATTTATTCGTTTATTCATTTATTTATGTACTGGTATACATAGTTGAACAAAGATGTGTTCTTCGCTTTGGAGTAAACAACACATGGACGGACCGATTATACGAAATGGGATAACATGTGCCATACTCTTGCTGGGTCAATACTAACCCAAATTGGGTGAAATTGCTAACCCAGCCAATGCTTGGTTATTGATCGCCAGCACATTGGGTTGAAGGTTTAACCCAAGCATCAAATTTTGAGCCAACAAGGGCTAAAAAACACTAGAAAATGCTTTCCCATCTTATCCATGTAGCTGATTTTGTTCCTGGCATTTTCTGAAATAAGTGTAAACATTTTACCTTTGAGCCTTATATTTCCCTGAACGACCAACGGGACGGTTTTTCATGAAGAAGTTACGGTCCAGACACTTGCCCTGAAGCTGATTGGAACGAACAATCGAATTAAATGACATTGTGACTAACAACAACAACAAAAGTTGATTCTTTGACAACCAACCTCCGAGGGGACCTGAAAAACAAAACAAAAAAGTTTACATTCGCCTAAATGATGGTCGGATCCTGGCATGTTCCTTTGAAAAAACGTAATTAAGAACCTTGTAGATGTGGAAGCCCATGTAGAGGAAATTGACATTGTCCTTACGCCTGCGATCTTTCTGCAGGATTTCCACTAGCACCGTGCATTTCTTGCCTTTCATCTTCTGCGTCTCTGTCTTCTTGCCCTCGTTTGGGCCGCTCTCCTCATTCTCATCGGCATCTTCCTCGTCCTCCTCATCTTCCTCTTCCGGCTGGTCCTGCTCAGTGAGAACCAGTTCAAATTGAGGGTTCTTCCAAAAGGAGCCTAAGGGGAATCAAGTGATGACAAGAGAAACGTGTCATGGTCAAAAGCCTTATCCATATAAAAAAAAGACATTTATTTATGTATTTGTGTATTTTACATTTTTTGTGTGTATTTATTCGAGTATTTATTTGTGTGTTTATATATTTATTTGTGTATTTATTTATTCATGAATGTATTTGTGTATTTGGTGAGTATAGTTTTTGCTTTTTTGAATGTTGCTGTGCCGATGACCATTTTGTGTTTGGCAACCTTTTACTGAGTGAGTTGCTTGTTCTATAGCCACAAAGGGACATAATGTTCATGTGCCGGTCCTAAGCCCGGATAAATACAGAGGGTTGTGTCAGGAAGGGCATCCGACGTAAAGGCTTGGCTAAAACAAACATGTGGATCAAACCTCTGAAGATGGAGGACACTGATTCGCTATGGCAACTCCTTCAAGGGAAAAGCCGAAAAGAAAAGAAGATTTGTGTATTTAGGTATTTATTCATGTATTATTTTGTGTACTTATTCATGTATTTATTCGTGTGTTTATTGGTGTATTTATTTGTATATTTATGTGTCTTTATTTGGATGGTGGTTTATTCATGTATGTATTTATTTGTGTATTTATTTAGGTATTTATTTATTCAGGTATTTATTCATGTATGTATTTATTGGTGTCTTTATTTGTGTATTTATTTATTCAGGCATTTATTCATGCATTTATTTGTTGATGTATTTATTTATTCATGTTTTTATTCAGGTATTTATTTGTGTAGATTCATGTCTTGATTCGTGTATTGATTTGTCCATGTATTTATTCATGCATTTATTTGTTGATGTATTTATTTATTCATGTATTTATTTGTGTAGATTCATGTCTTGATTCGTGTATTGATTTGTCATGTATTATTTTTTCTGGTATTTATTCATGTATTTATTTGTGTGTTTATTTATGTATTTATTCATTCATGTATTTATTTACTCGGGTATTTATTCATATATTAATCCATGTGCTTATTCGTGTGTTTATTAATCCATTTTTTATCTATCTACCTACCTATCTACCTACCTATCTACCTACCTACCTACCTACCTACCTACCTACCTACCTACCTACCTACCTACCTACCTCTACCTACCTACCTATCTATCTATCTATCTATCTATCTATCTATCTATCTATCTATCTATCTATCTATCTATCTATCTATCTATCTATCTATCTATCCGTCTGTGTACACGTGACGTAGAGTGCATACGGTTGTATTTTCGGCTTCCGCCGGCAGAGCTCCCTTTCAGCCAAAACCCTTCATGCTCATTGATGGTCCATTTGGAAGAGGCAGCGGTGTTGCTCAGGGCCTCAGTGGTTTTTCCCTCCATCAGGCTGTCAGGTTTGATACTGCAGAGCTCCACAAAGTCAAACTTCTTGCAAAAATCATCAGCTCTCATCCTGTTTGTGAAGGTGACAGAGAATGTGTTAATATTCCAGCAAGTGGATCAAGAATCAAGTACTGTATGAGAATCAAGTGTTTCTTTTGGTTTCTCACACTCACCAAAACTCTCCATCCTCTTGACGTTTCATTTCAAGTCTCTCTTTCTCTTCTTTAGATATGGCATCCCATTCTTTACTCCTGCCAATGTACATAAGGAGAAAATATCTATGGCTAGTCAGATGAGATGCTAACGTACACACATGAAGTAGGATTTCAAAATCATTAAAAAATAATTTAATTGTGGCAAATTCAGGATATATTGTGGAAATATTTGGCTTATGCTTTTTTAATGACGTTCCCAGAATATAAATAAATAAGTAAATGAATAAATAAACACACAATAAATAGCTAGAGATAGAGATACAGTAAAGTCTCGTTATATCGATATTCAAGGGAGTCCGAAAAAATATCGATATAACCGGGACTATCGATATATCCGACCCTGTTTGCATGTAATTTTCTCCGTGCGTGCATAGAAATAGTATCGATATAACCGGGACTATCGATATATCCGATATCGATATAACGAGACTTTACTGTAGCTAAATAGCTAGAGAGCCAGATAGATAGAAAGATACAAAGCTAGCCAGATAGCTAGCCATATATATAGAAAGCTAGCCAGCTAGAAAGCTAGCCAACTAGATAGGAAGATAGCAAGATAGGTAGATAGCAAGATAGATAAATTGTTCCTATAAAAATGACTCAAATGCTATAAAGGTTTTTGGAAATCTGCAATCCAAACTCGATTTGCAATCCAATCTCGATTTGAATTTGAACACACACACGCTCGAGCGTGTGTGTGAGTTCAAATTCGCATGCAAACGCAGACACACACACACACACACACACACACACACACACACACACACACACACACACACACACGCGCGCGCGCGCGCACACACACACACACACACACACACACACACACACACACACACACACACAGACACACACACACAGTGTGAGTGTCCTCACTTGTCACTCCATGGCCCACTGTACTCAACAAAGCCCCATGGATTTCTCAGCCTAAGGAGCAAAATTTCATCTGCCCTATGCCTCACCTGAAAATAACAAGAAATCAACATGCATGATGCTATGCTATGTAACATCATGAGTTTTAGGAATACTTAAACATTCAATGCAGCATAAGAAACCTTAGAATCTCATCAGAAAAAAAAGAGTTGATTCCTAAATAATATGGGTCTGGAGTTATCTGAGCTTGAAATGACGCTGTCTGTCCAAAATACAATACATTCATATTGGTTTATATCGCGCTTTAACAATAGCTGAAGCTGGAACAAAGAGCTAACATGTACAAAAGGCAAATGCAGCCCCCTCATGGGAGGAAAAAAAAACCTTGCCAGAGGTCTGACCACCGCTTTATCGGCACCCACCGCAGGAAAAACCAAAACCCGAACAAATTCAGGAATGGCGCTCCACGTCACACTTTTCAATTCCCGAGTAAATTCGTGAATGGGAGCGAATGAGTTAACGTATAACTTGTTTTCAAATTTGAAGTCAAAATAATGAATGTTATTGTGGTTTGCATGGGACAATTTGAAAATTTGGTAATTTGGTTCGGACTTTAGCAAGCATCAGGGAATTTCACAAGTTTGATTTGCTTTCACGGGCCGAATACAATGATGTGGCGGGCCCCATCTGGCCCCCGGACCTTGACTTTGACACCAGTGATGTCGAACAACATTAGATGCTAATATGAACATTTTATAGGACGCAGCAGCTTGCATGTGTAAAGAACTTGGGTAAATCCTTTCCTGGTCGGTGTCAGTGATGGCGTAGGCGTGGCCCTTTATCAGCCCGTCTGCATTTATTTTATTCACTTCCTTGTAGTCGTTTGCCTGTGGAAATAAAAACAAAGCCCAAAAACCATTTTCCTGCCATCCGTGCACACTTGCATGTCACGAAATCTCCTCTGTACAAAACCTCAATAAAGCAGCTGAGTAGACTGCCACGCGTGAGGGCGGCCGTCAGTAACCTCCAGAAGACGCGAGGAGTGTGCGAGGAGGCGGGCAGGGAGTATGCGATGCCACCCGTGAAATCTTCCATCCCCTCCGAAATATTGCCGCCCCTCAGGCTTCCGTACGATCCCATTAACCTGCGGGAAAGCAATGATAAAAAAATGAGGCCATGTCAGACGCGACACGGCCGACATATGCTCGGGAGCGGCGCCACTGACTTGGCGTAGGCCTTCTCCACCAGAGCGCTCCAATACTCGTTGCAGGTGTGAGAGTAGCTGAATAGCAAGCGGCCTTCTCGCACCGGCAGCTTGTCATCCACAACCACCTCCACCCACTCACCATACTGCCAGAACTGGGCGAAACACGGTGGGGACAGACAATAACAATCGATGAGATGAATCACGCAGGAAGTGGTGTTAAAAAAAACACCAAAACCATGTGACACGTCTTTAACCATTAAGAGACAACCTGTTTAATTTCTTATTATTTTTACACTTAAACGACAACCGACACCATTTTTTTGTTTCCTAACTGCCATCAGAAAAACGTTTTACAGCATCTAAAATACCCAAAACACGCAGGCTGATATTTTAGTCAAACGCAAAACACAAATAAAAATGAGTTAGTGTCCCAAAACTACTTCAATATGACCCCAGAGATGCAGTTTCAGAAAGTCCCGCCCCCTTGTTCGTGATGTCACGCCAGGACGTCTTGCCTAGCACGAGAATCAAAACAATGGCTTCAGTTTCGGAGAAGATGCTTTCTCGTTAATCATCCAGTTATGAATATGATTGAAATAGTTCCGAAGAGGAAAGCATAAATGTTTGCAATCGATGAAAGAAGTCCTTCCGTATCAATTTGAGCCGTCAGGACTCCAATGTAGCGTCCCAGAAAATGAACAAGATGGCACACAGGCTCCGTTGGAAATGGGCTGATTTGTCTTGTGGGAATTTATGTCAACTAGTATCAAATAGTAGTCATACATGCAACACACAACGATTCACCATCACATTATTTATTTGTTTTCCTTCTAATTTCGCCAATCAACACGGATCAACACAAAGTTTTCAGATGCAACAAAGTACCCAAAATCCATTGTGTGTCGCTTTCTCGGTCAGGGGCGTTCCAAAGGTGACGTTACGTAGGGGATCGACATCAACTCGAAAACAAGACTTCCTGAATATTCAGCGCGAGTCTTAAAACGTAAAATATAGCGATATGGCGTGGAATCTTTGTAAAATACGCTCAGTAGAAGTCATTTGAAGTGATTTTACAAATTATGGACACAACTTGTCCAGGGCGTCGGTTGTCCTTTAATCATCATCTTGATTTGCTGCTGTGAAATGTAAATTTCTCCACTGCGAGACTAATAAAGGCAAATCCAATCCAATTTAATCTCAATAAAATGTCAAATTGTACAAGACTGACAAGGATAGACCTGCAGCTGTGTGTGTATGTGAGGGTGTGTGGATGTGTGTTCACCGCCTGCACGCCCGGACTGCTCTCCAATCACCATGACAGGACAAAATGAGTTTACAGTCCCTACGTTTTGCAAGTTGTGTCATGTCGCATTCTTGTTAAAGAGTCTCTAAAGGGCCTCTGCCCGCCGGGGAAAACACAGAGAACAGCTCATATCGCTAAATTCTTCAACAATCTTTTCAATAGACTGTGAATGTGCCTCATCTTCAAGGATTCATGTGACAACAATATAATCATTATATATAAATATATATTAACACTGTAATAATATTCTGCTCAATGGATTTGTTATTTCTATTTTTTTGAAATCCATAATGTAGCAGTTGTTGTAATAGTATCCAGACCATTATTCATACTAGTATTATTATTATTATTATTATTATTATTATTATTAGTAGTAGTAGTAGTAGTAGTAGTAGTAGTAGTAGTAGTAGTAGTTGTAGCAGTAGTGGTAGTAATATTTTTCAAACTAATTTTTCAGATTTTTATTATTATTATATTAATATGGTGATGATGATTATTATTATTAGTAGTAGTAATATTATTCTGACTATTTTTCATACTATTATCATTGTAATTATTTATTATTATTATTATTATTAGTAGTAGTAGTAGTAGTAGTAGTAGTAGTAGTAGTAGTAGTAGTAGTAGTTATTTAAAGTATTCAGTCTATTAGTCATATTACTATTATTATTATTATTATTAGTAGTAGTAGTAGTAGTAGTCATAGAGTAATAGTAGTAGTAGTAGTAGAAGTAATAGTAGTAGTTAGTTAAAGTATTTAGTCTATTATTCATATTACTATTATTATTATTAGTAGTAGTAATAGTAGTATTAGTATTATTAGTAGTAGTAGTAGTGGTAGTAGTAGTAGTAGTAATATTATTCAGTCTACTATTCATACTATTATTATTACTATTACTAGTAGTAGTAGTAGTATTAGCAGTAGTAATATTATTCTGACTATTTTTCATACTATTATTATTGTAATTATTATTATTAGTTGTGGTAGTAGTAGTAGTCGTAGTTAGTTAAAGTATTCAGTCTATTATTCATATTATTATTAGTAGTAGTAGTAGTAGTAGTAGTAGTAGTCGCAGTAGTCGTAGTGGTAGTGGCTAGTAGTATTATTCAGACAATTATTCATACTATTATAATTATAATGTATTTTTTCAATTTAATTTATAATTATTATTTGTATGACTATTATTATTATTATGATTATTACTATCGTCGTCATTTTTAATGCATGAATTAAAGTCTGCATTTACTTTTTTTATTTTGCATTTTGTATTATTTCAACAAAAACGGAATTTATTAGACGCTAAAGAAAACAATCAATCTTGTCAATCATGATGGTTGGGCAGTGCAAGAGAGGAAGTAGACGCGTCAGTTCGTGACTCGGTAAGTCATAAAGTCAGTCAGGTAAGTATAAAAACATTGTTATTTGATAAGGGAAACCAGGTACAGATGAGAATACAGCAAGTCAAAGTGAAATTATTCATATTTATGATTGCGTAAGTAATTTAGCATATGCAGCTACAAGTAAGATTCAAGTCTCAGCTGGCCTGACGTTGGGGAGGCTCGTAATGAACTGTGTTTCATTTGTGGCTTGATCGACGATAGATAAAGGAAACCCCCTGTATGGTCGCTCCACTGAATACATGACTCACCCTGAAATGGAAGATGCCAGCGTAAGATTTGGTCAAACTTTGGTTGGGCGGCACCACCTTGACAAAGAGTTTGTGGTGCATCGTGAGACAAGACAGCGCTGCCAGTAGCCAGCAGTTACCTGGGGAGACAAGTCACACATTTTGGGTGTTGGTCAATAATATCACTTTAAAGGACATAATTTGTAAAATCACTTCAAATGACTTCTACTGAGCGTATTTTACAACGATTCCACGGCATATAGCTATATTTTACGTTTTAAGACTCGCGCTGAATATTGAGGAAGTCTTGTTGTCGAGTTGGTGACGATTCCCGACGTGACATCACGTCAGGAACACCCCTGACCGAGAAAGTAACACACAATGCATTTTGGGTACTTTGTTTGGTCTGAAAACATCGTGTTGATCCGTGTTGATGGCGAAATTAGAAGGAAAACACAAATAACGCGATGGTGAATCATTGTGTGTTGCACCAAGACTACTATTTATTATTATTATCGATGAGAAGGTTTCTTCAGCCGTCATCTGTACAAAAGTGAAGGTTTCGGACGTCCGAAACCTTCACTTTTGTACAGATGACGGCTGAAGAAACCTTCTCATCGATGGACCACTCCTGTACGACTGAGAGCTTACACAGACGTATTATTATTATCATTATACATTTGATTTCTAAGCGCCTTTCAAAACTCTCAAGGTCACTTTAGTCATGGGTATTTGATACTAGTTGGCACAAATTCCCACCGGACAAATCAGCCCATTTCCAACGGAGCTTGGGCGCCATCTTGTGCATTTTCTGGGACGCTACATTGGAGTCCAGATGCCTCAAAATGATACGGAAGGACTTCTTTAATCGATTGCAAACATTTATGCTTTCCTCTTCAGAACTCTTTGAATCATATTCATAACTGGATGAGTAACAAGAAAGCATCTTCTCCGAATCTGAAGCCATTGTTTTGATTCTCCAGCAATGAAAGACGTCTTGGCGTGATGTCACGAGCTGGGGGCAGGACTTTCTGAAAATGCCCAATTCGCAGCTCAATTTTTTTGTAGATTTTGGACACTTTAAGTCATTTTTATTGGTGTTTTGCTTTTGAAAAATAATAGCATACTGCGTGTTTTGGGTATTTTAGATGCTATAAAACGTTTTTCTGGTGTCAGTTAAGAAACAAAAAAGTGACGGCGGTTGTCCTTTAACTCAGTTTTATTGGTGTTTTGCATTTGTGTCGGTTGTCTTTTAAGGCAGCAGGAAATAGTTTTGGAGTGCCATTCCCGGTATTGCCAATCCCCGACCACAAAAACGAAAATATGTAATGAAGTCACATTCCGTTACAACAGAAATAATATGTTCCTCATTGTTGTTTTTTTTTTTTTTAGGGGGGCATCTTCATTGTGCAAGGTTCGTCACGCGAAGGTTCACCTTCCAGATCGCTGCTTCCTCATCGTGGATCCTATATCATCCCTTCCATACTCACCTAGCTGACCTTGGCAGATGTCAGTGGTGCCGATGGTGCCCTCCACAAACACAGCATTCTCACTGATGTCCTTCAAGGGTGGACAAAAAGAAGACAACATGAAAGTCTCAAATATCCAAATTCATGGAATGTCCTAAGAGAGAAAATTGTGCAACATGCACTCTACTAGGACTTTTTTTGTACCAAACATAATGAATATTTGTCAATCTTTTCTCATTGTTAATGTTGATCATTACAATCAGTCAAATTGCCCGCAATAAACAAATGCTCTGTGGCAGTGGTTCTCAAATATTTTCATCACATGCCATCCAAAAAAAACTTTGCTCTCCCAGTAACACGATCATGACGAAAATTAATTGTGCTTAAAGAGCATAAAAGGAAGAAAAATACAGTATATAAGTCATTGGCGGGCAGTAGATTTCATCGCTAGGCCTTCAGTAATCGACGTCTGAAAAAAGTGTGGCGTGATTTACTACAAGTGCACGAGAGCACACCATTAGCCAGGAAATATTTGACCGACCTTTCTTAATAATGTCCATTTTTTCTTGAAAGGTCCGTCTTGAAAATGGCTTTAACAGTAAACCTCCAAACAAATACATTTCTTCTCATTTTTCAGCCATTGTGGGCTGACAAAACTGCTATTAAATCAACACAATATGCTTCCTTATGCAACTCGCTACCAATACAGTATGCTAGCTCTGCCCTGTACATTATGCCCTTGTCGCTAGCGGCTACTGATACTATGATTGGCTAGTGACCTGCCAATCATGTGACTAGCCAATTATAGTTTGCAAAAACCTTTTGGGTTGCCAACTCGAAATCGAATTGGTTAGAGCAACAGTTTGATCGACACATTTGGTGTGACAGGGCCTGCAGAACTGATTGCAAAGGCGTCCATAGGTAGATTTCTGACCCTGGTAACAAATGATGACTGAAATGTGATTGGTTCAATGCTTAAATACGAAAACACATCTGGAAGCAGAGCAACAGGGTAAAAGTAATTAAAGGAAGCTGAAAGACAATTTGGAATTATTTAATAAGAATTCATGGACAAAATATTAACATAAGTCTATGATTTAGATACTATTAGGCCAGCAACGAAGGCCTTGCTGTCCTTGACGGTCCACCACTGATATAAATAATGGTTCAGTGATAGTGTCCAGTACATAAAGGGAACATATTTTTTTCCATAAATGAGAAAAAAACACTTCAATAAATTATAATTGAAAAATCCAACTCAACTGTACTTAAAGGACAACCGACGCCGCCGGACAAGTTGTGTCCATAATTTGTAAAGTCACTTAAAGTGACTTATACTGTGCGTATTTTACAAAAATTCCACGGCATACAGCTCTATTTTACGTTTTAA
Organism: Hippocampus bargibanti; assembly: GCF_051943395.1. NCBI lineage: Eukaryota > Metazoa > Chordata > Actinopteri > Syngnathiformes > Syngnathidae > Hippocampus > Hippocampus bargibanti. The sequence continues at coordinate 16,178,994 of NC_142747.1, forward strand.
GGGTCGCGCTGAATATTCAGGAAGTCTTGTTTTTGAGTTGACGATTCCTGACGTGACGTCCCGTCTGGAGCGCCCCTGACCGAAAAAGTGACACACAATGCATTTTGGGTACTTTGTTTGGTCTGAACACTTTGTGTTGATCCGTGTTGATGGCGAAATTAGAAGGAAAAAACATAAATAACGCGGTGGTGAATCGTTGTGTGTCGCACCAAGACTACTATTTGATACTAGTTGACACAAATTCCCAGCAGACCAATCAGCCCATTACCAACGGAGCTTGGGCGCCATCTTGTACATTTTCTGGGACGCAACATTGGAGTCCAGACGCCTCAAAATGATACGGAAGGACTTCTTTAATCGATTGCAAACATTTATGCTTTCCATCTTCAGAACTATTTGAATCATATTCATAACTGGATGAGTAACAAGTAAGCATCTTCTCCGAATCTGAAGCCATTGTTTTGATTCTAGAGCAAGGCAAGACGTCCTGGCGTGACATCACGAACAAGGGGGCGGGACCTTCTGAAACTCGGCATATCCGAGGTCATTTTGAAGTAGTTTTGGGACACTTTAAGTCATTTTTATTAATGTTTTGCATTTGACTAAAATTATCAGCCTGCGTGTTTTGGGTATTTTAGATGCTGTAAAACGTTTTTCTGATGTCAGTTAGGAAACAAAAAAATGGTGTCGGTTGTTCTTTAAATGTAAAAAAAAAAAATGAAAAAATTAAACGGGTTCGATGCATTTGATTCATTTTCATATCACTAGAGATAGACTACATACCACACTGAGAATCACTTGTATGAATACCCTATTTTCCTGTATATAAGGCGCACCGCACCTAGTAATCAGCCGCACCCCCAATGAATAGTGTATTTTCAAACTTTTTCCATATACGTATACTCTAAGGCAGGGGTGTCAAAGTCATTTTTTGCCGCGGGCCACATTGTAGTGATGGTTTCCTCTCGAGGGCCGTTATGAATTTGGGAAACCCATTAGAATGTTTAAATCCCTTCAAATATTACATATAGAGCACAAAGCAAATGAATGAATAACTCGTTTTCAAATCTGAAGTCAAGAATAATGACTTTTATTGTGGTTGACATCCAAAAATATGAAATTTTGGCTCCGATTTTAGCAATCATCATGGAATTTAACAAGTTTGATTTGCTTTCGCGGGCCGAAAAAAATGATGTGGCGGGCCGGATTTGGCCCACGGGCCTTGACTTTGACACCTGTGCTCTAAGGCTAAGGCGCACCTTCAATCAATAAAAAAAGTTTTCTAAACATACTATATAAATATATAACTGTTTTCCAAATAAAAGGCCACACCACATTATAAGGCACTACATTAGAGACTGGGATTACGCACTACTTCTACAGGAGGAAATTGAGTCGTGACTGCTGACAGGAGTTGCGAGACCGGTTGTGGCTTCATATTACTTCACATACTGTACGTATAAGGTGTACCTGCGTATAAGGCGCAGGGTCATCTTTGGAAGAAAATCAAGGCTTTTGGGTGCGCCTTGTACACCGGAAAATACGATAAATGTCATCAATTTGTTGTGCTGGATGCACTATAATAAGACCTGGTAAAAATGTATCTGGTCTACCTTTGGTCTCTTCCACTTGATGGCCTTCTTGGGATCATCATCCTCTGCCATGCCGATAGACTTCTGATCGGCTGGAAAGCTCTGATCGGAGAACATCTCACCGGACTTGAGACACTTCTTTAGGAGACTGTTAAAATCCTGATCCTTAAATTTAATAGGGTTCTGGAAAGAACCTAAAGAAGCCTCCATGCTGTCGATGATTGTCAGTCAAGTGTTCAAAACTTGAATCAGCTGAAGGGCGTTTTCAACACAGAGAAGGTAAAAGAGCAGCTTCTGGTAACCGCATGCGACGCTTACTGTGCTGCCTCAACTCGGGGAGGTATGCGGAATTCCAGGAGGGGGCGACGTGGAGATGGAGTCAGTCATGACATGGTGCCAGAAGCATTTTTGGATCCTGATCATTTAGCAGTGACGTGCAGTCAGTGGAGGCAGGTGAGGCAGTGCCTCACCTGTCATCATGGAAAGCTGTCATGGAAATATCAAATGAAAAAATAAATTAAACAGTTAGATGTATTTAGTGATTAGTACTTTAAAGTTCTTGTCCATTTAACGTCACCGTTTTAGGATTTTTTTCAAAATCGCTGAATTTTCACATTTACCGTTCAAATACGAAGTAGAGACGAGCGGTGACGTCATTGATGACGTCAGTGCCTCACCAGCCATGATCCTCACCGCACGTCACTGTCATTTAGGATCCAGCAGTATTGTTTTTCACTTTAGACAAACAGGCACTCGATAAACCAAATCAGGGAAATGTTACATCAACCCAAAAACATGTTTCGATTTATTTTTAATGTACAATATGTTTCTCCAATGTATGCGACATTGGCAGTCTTCACTTTTGCGAATTAGATTTGGGAGTTTCGAAAGCCAGATTGACAGTTACCTCTACTGGCCACTAGAGGGTAGTATAATCCAACTGCACTTGACGTGAGGCTTGTTAACTGGTCCGAGCATGTCAATGATGGTCATAAAACAATGATTGGAACAGTGTGGAGAATATTTAACCTTTGAATACGCCAACTAAAAACTGAATTTGGAGCTCCCATTACGCCAATATGATTAAGGGGATTTGTTTTTTTCTTAAAATGTACTTCAGAAAAAAAACATTAGCATGATTCAGTGCAGCAACCAGACTATGTCTAAGGAATAGCACTGAGAATGTTTGTACTATTAAAAAAAGCTTTTACAAAGACCAAAAACAATGTATTGCATTACATTTCCCTGTGAGATGAAAAATAATATTAATAAGACGGTCATATATGTTGTTTATAAAGCAGAATGTCATTTCCCTTTTGGTGGTAAAATCTGGATTACAAAATATATTGCACTTAAAAACTATTTTAAAAATAAGATAAAGTACGTATTTTAGGTTATTTAATCAAGAGATATGATACATTTATTTTAATGTATTTAAAATTTCATAAAATTGAAAGTTATCTCACTTTTTAATCAATAAATATTTTATTAAAAAATCAAGCGATAGTTTGATTGTATAAAATAACAAAATAATATACAGTTAATATAAAAGAAACTGTTTTATATATTTATATGCAACTTTTTAAAATATATTGTACAGCAACTGAACAGTATAAAAAGTATATAAATAAAAGATGAAACATAAAAATATTTAAACACTCTAATTAATTAACCTTTAAGGATTATGACAGCATATTAAAGTAATTTTTGATCTAACAAAATGAAATAAAATAAGTTGAAATAAAAGACATCAAATAAAATGTTGAGGATCACCGTTTGCATTTCCGTGTCGGGAATGGTAAAACGTAGATACTGCATTAAAATACAATTTTGCAGTGTAAAATAATGGCTTTAACTCAAACTAGAAAGTGTTTAAAATAATCTGTCAAAAAAAAACATATTTCACACATCCAGATTTTGCTACATTTCTTATGTTACCAATTCATGAGACAACAGCTACTGGTGTTCCTGATTTTATGACTCCTGTCAGGAATTTCCAAACACATCCCAATATAATTACAGGCAACAGTTTCTGTCTTTTAGGTAGGGTAAAAAAAAAAAAAGAAAATAAAAGGAAGAAACTCCTTAAGATAACAATCAAAACTGTTGCCAGATGATGTCATCACTCCTTTTTCTGTTTTGTCACAGTGTTCTGCTTCAAATAGGTCAAAAAGACTTTTCTCCAGAGCATTTGTGTACTTCGCTTTTCATTCAATTTGTAGTGGATGACCAATTACCGTTCGCTTTGGCTCCCTCCCCCTTCTATCGGTGCCATTCACGATCTTGAGGTGGATATCCATCTCAGAGAAGCCGTTGTCCCACCGCGCTCTCACTCCATCGCATACCCGATTACACCCCCAAACGTGAGACTGACCGGGACTAAATAAACAAGAAGAATAGAGACACGGATCCGCCTAATGGTCACCATTTAAATCCATTCACGGGCTCTCCATTGTGTCCGCATGCTCTTTGAGGCCCTCGATATAGGAAGCCTTCAGTGACAAAGGTCAGAGGGCTGAGCAGACACTCCCACACCTCGGTGACCCGCTCTGATCCCACGACCCTGACACCAGGAGCCTTCGGGCCCTGCTCCCTCTCCTAGCTAGTTAACCGGCTTTGTCCCTTCTCGTTTTATGCCGCATCACTCACGCATGTATCGGCTCAAATGTTTCAGGGGACAGTGTTTGGCCTTGGTCACAGTGAGGAAAAATGATTTTCATATATATACAGGAAATCCCTCGCTACTTTGTGGCTCGATTATGGCTTCCCGTGATGCATCGCTGATTTTTTTTCAGACTTAAAAAAAGGCGCAATTGGCAGCGAAAGTCATACATGTACATATACATACTGCATACATAAACATTTATACTGTATATATGCATATATATACTGTATATACACATATACAGTATACATATATATACATATATATATATATATATATATACATATATACACACACATATATATACACACACATATATATACATATATACATATATATATATATATATATATATATATATATATATATATATATATATATATATATATATATATATATATATATATATATATATATATGTACACATATATACATATATATATATATATATACATACATATATATATATATACATACATATATACATATATATATATATATATATATATATCATACATAGCATATATATATCATATATACATACATACATATATATATATATATATATATATATATATATATATATATATATATATATATATATATATATATATATATATATATATATATATATACATATATACATATATATATATACATACATATATATATACATACATACATATATATATATTTATATATATATATATGCGTGTGATATATGTGTATGTCCTTGATAGTTTTGAAAGGCGCTTATAAATGAAATGTATTATATATATATTATTATTGAAATGTATTATTATTATTATTATATCATAATAAAAAACATGTGTTTATAAAATAATTATCGTAGATATACTCTACTATATAGTTTATTTAATGATTCATGATTCTAAAAGTAACCCTTTTTGGGGTAATTCTGCCAAGTTTTGTCTGAACCCATCTTGCTGCCGTTTTGTGAATGGATGGGAAGCAGAAAGTGCACCTGAGTTGAAGTGAGTTGCCGCCAGGCCCCAGGGGCCAAGCAAGGCCTGAAAAATCTGCTCTCCTGTCACTAGATCAAACTACCACCTTGTGACCTTAGAGTGCACGTTATCTGGGACAAACCTCTGACCCCTGCATGTGAGTGAGGGTTTGTATGTGTGTGTCTTGCTAGCTGGTTATCTGGGTGTGCGTGAGTCCATGGGGGAAATGGTTGGCTTGCCAGAGGCGTCGGTTCAGATCCAGTTCTCTGGCATTTTTCTTCCAATCTGGGTAGGGCAAAAAAAAAGACAGAGTTAAATGAATATTTGTGTGTGTGTGTGTGTGTGTGTGTGTGTGTGTGTGTGTGTGTGTGTGTGTGTGTGTGTGTGTGTGTGTGTGTGTGTGTGTGTGTGTGTGTGTGTGTGTGTGTGTGTGTGTGTGTGTGTGTGTGCGTGCGTGCGTGCGTGCGTGCGTGCGTGCGTGCGTGCGTGCGTGTGTGCGTGTGTGTGTGTGTGTGTGTGTTACCACGTCCGCCTGACAGCGCAGATGTACAGGGTTGAAATCTGACCTTGGCCCTCTCGTATGCATTTGCAGGTTCTCCCCGTGTCTGCGTGGGTTTTCTCCGGGTACTCCAGTGTCCTCCCATATTTCCAAAACATGGCAGGTTAAATGATTCATAATAAAGTTTGTGTGATGTCTCCATTAATCAGGTGTACCTGGAAAGGATCGTGTGTGAATTACTTCAATTCATTTAAAGGACAACCGACGTCTCCGGACAAGTTGTGTCCATAATTTGTAAAATGGCTTCAAATGACTTCTACTGAGCGTATTTTACAAGGATTCCACCGCATGTAGCTATATTGTACGTTTTAAGACTCGTGCTGAGTATTCCGAAAGTCTTGTTTTTGAGTTGGCGACGAATCCGTACGTGACGTCACTGAAGGAACGCCCCTAACCGAAAAAAAGGACACATTGTAGCAGTCCTTCCATCACGTCTATGCTTGTTTGGTCTGAAAACCTCGTGTTGCACCGGAAAGAGCCAGAAGAGGGCGTCCAAGCTCCATGTAAGAATTTATCAGGCTGTGAAAACGGGCTGATTAATTCCTCACAGGAGCTTGGTGGCCATTTTCTGCCTCTTTTTGGGTGAGACATTTCCTCCCAATGTTGCCTCAAAATGGCACGGAATAAATTCTTTAATCGATTGCAAACATGTATGCTTTCCTCTTCAGAACTATTTTAATCATATTCATAACTGGATGTGTAACAAGAAAGCATATTCTCAGAATCTGAAGCCCTTGATTCTCCAGCAATGCAAGACGTCTTGGCGTGACGTCACGAACTGGGGGCGGGACTTTCTGAAAATGCCCAATTCGCAGCCCAATTTTTTGCAGATTTTGGACAAGTCATTTTTACTGGTGTTTCGCATTTGAATAAAAATATCTTACTGCGTGTTTTGGGTATTTTAAATGCTATAAAACGTTTTTCTGATGTCAGTTAGGAAACAAAAAAGTGACGTTGGTTGTCCTTTAAATATATTGAAATTGAGTCCTCATTATGCATGTAAAATAGTTTTTTTGTGAAGTCCCCAAAAGACTTTTTTTAGAGCTGTAAGTCATTTGCAAAGGGTGGTCCCCGTAAGTGATGATCCAAAAGGTGGTCCCCACAAAACATGAAAACGCGTATGCATATGTGTGTGTGGGTTGCCACGTCCACCTGACAGCGCAGATGTACAGGGTTCAAATCTGACCTCAACCCTCTTGTATGCAGTTTGCAGATTCTCCCCATGTCTGCGTGGGTTTTCTCCGGGTACTCCAGTTTCCTCCCACATTCCGAAAACATGCATGGCAGGTTAACTGAACACACAATATTAACTTATTCACTGCCAGACTATGTGCAAAAATGTGTCCAGCCCAGTGCCAGGGTTTTTGTCATTGTCATTCGAATTCCAGGACCCACAGAATATTGAGTTTTAGGACTACATAAACATTCAATGCAGCGTAAGAAACCGTAGACTCTCTTCTTTCATCAGAAAAAAAAGTTAATTCCTAAATTATATGAGTCTGGAGTTATCTGAGCTTGAAATGAGGGCGGCTGTCCAAAATGCAATTCATACATATTGGTTTATATAATAGAAAAAAGCTAGATAGCTCAAGTGAGCAACATTATGTAAAAAGACCAGAAAGGGCCCATTGTACACTTTCTAATAGCCGTTATTGATATCTGATTGTACCCATATCCATTGGGGTTTTGATTATTTTATTGCAGTTGGGTAAATCTGGCTGGCTATCCATTAGCTATCTAGCTACCTATCTAGATAGTCTAGCTATCTGGCTATCTATTAGCTATATAGCTGGGTGTCTAACTAGCTAACTATTTGCTATCTATTGACTATCTAATAGCTAGCTAGCTAGCTTTTTATCTATTTGAGTTACTTCTGGGTTGAGTGAACACTGGCACGTGTGGCTTCCACTGCTCACCCACAGAAAAACTTATCCCATGACTGTAAAGTGACCTTGAGAGTTTTGAAAGGCGCTTAGAAATCAAATGGATTATTATTATTATTATTATTATTATTATTATTATTATTATTATTATTATTACTTTGCGGTCATTGAGGGACTCACAACAAGGAAAACATAAAGAGCTCTGAGGGATTCTTGCGCTAATTCCGATTGCTCCCGGATGTATCATTTCTCCTGCGCTTATGATATCACACAGAGAGCGGCCATGACACCCCCACCAACGCTCTTAAGTTTAATGTGCGCCACATCAGGGAGGCTAAACAGGACAAGGGGGCCTGCAGTGATGATTGGAGGCTCCACCTAGTTCGAGAGAAAAGTAATTAAAACTCCCAGTTAATTGGCTTTTTCTATGATAAAGCACAATCTCCTTATGCGTAAGTGAGAACCTCTTATGGCCACGGGCCAGACTCACAGGAAAGTAAACATAACGCTCACACATTCTCTTTCTTGTGCAAGTTTTAAAGCTAATCATCTTCAATTTAATCTAAATTACAGAGAGCACCATTCATGCTAGAAAAGTGTGTGTGTGTGTGTGTGTGTGTGTGTGTGTGTGTGTGTGTGTGTGTGTGTGTGTGTGTGTGTGTGTGTGTGTGTGTGTGTGTGTGTGTGTGTGTGTGTGTGTGTGTGTGTGTGTGTGTGTGTGTGAGAAATGACCGTGACATGCCATGAGGCTGCTGGGAACACTTCCCTTTTCAGGTTAGTGTACTTCATAGCCTTATGGATGCGACTGCATGACACTGTGGCTTTGCCCTTTTGAATAGCACATTTGTGATAGAAACAAAGTGCTTCTTTGCGATGGTTTTCACATGTCTTTTGCTATCTTGAATTGACTGTTGGAATTATGATTGGTGGAGTACCCCAAGGCTCACCTCTAGGTACCCATTTTGTTTGCTACTTTCATTTGTCCGGGGAGGTTTCAATAGGCCACAAACCACGACTGCGTATTATGTTTTAATAGCTGCACTGTATTCATTCATTTATCAGTTTAAAAATATCCAATCCAGAAATTGTTTTGGTCACAACAGATTTTTGGAAACTGCAGAATCATGTGATTGTTATTAACTCATTCGCTGCCATCTCCAAATTAATTCGGGAATTGAAAAGTGTGAAGTTGAGCGGCATTCCCGAATTTATTTGGGTTTTTCTTACGGTGGGTGCCGATAAAGCGGTAGTCAGACCTCTGCCAATGTTTTTTTCCCTTCCACAAGGGGGCAGCATTTGCCTTTTGTAATAATACTAACAATAACAACAACAATAACAATAACAACAATACTACTAGTACTAGTTAGTATAATAATAATAATAATAATAATAATAATAATAATAATAATAATAATAATAATAATAATAATAATAATAATAATAATACATTTTTATTTAGAAGTGCCTTTCAAAGCTCTCAAGGACATAAAACAGGGACATAAATAAAACCAGATATAAAATTATAAATAAGAAACCGCCTACCCTCACTGCTGCGTTCTTGACCAATCATGTGGCTTTAACCAAAGACTGGGGGCGGGGAATAGAGGACAAAAACAGTCGGCTGCCATTTTGTTGTTAGAAGAACGGGCTCGTTCGCGAACGACGCATTACTCATTGAGGTACGAAAAAAAAGTTCGTATGCCAAGGTAAAGTTCGTATGCCAAGGTAAAGTTTGTATGCCAAGGTAAAGTTTTCATAAATTAACGTTCGTAAACCGAAAAGTTTGTAAGCCAAGGGGTTCGTAAACCGAGGTATCACTGTATGGAGTTTATTTTTCGATATTCTTTACTGTAGGTCATTGTTTTAATTTGAAATGATCAGAATCAGAATAATCTTTATTGCCAAGTATGTAGAACACACAAGGAATTTGTCTCCGGTAGTACACGCTGCACTAGTATCATCATTAAAAAAATTGCTAAGAGGCTCTATACAGTTATATTTGGGTTACGACGGGGGAAGAAGCTGTTTAAATTTTTTTGCACATGGATTGGTAGCGCCTCCCTGAGGTAAGTCGCTGGAAAAGGTGGTGTGCAGGGTGCGGAGGGTCCAGTAGGATTTTCCGCAGCGTTTTTTTTCTGAAGATTTTTTTTTCTTGCCCATTGATGGAAAGTCTGTTGACATTTTCCTTTGTTTGCTAGTTCGCCGTATAGTCTTTCAAGAAACCAGAAAAGACGAACCAGTATAGTTGGTTGGAAAAGTCATTGAGGTCAAGCAGAGAGAGGTGTGATCCCTCTGGGAAAAGCGGGCGAAGAAGAAGGCAAAGAGCATTCAGAACCAGCCTGACCACGTGCTGTCCGCTTAGATCACCGTGATGCCTTCAGGCCGCCGCTATCATGCATCCTTTGAGTGGAACTAACAGATACTCTGAATCTTTTATTCCCTCGGCTGTCAGGCTGTTGAATGTTGGCTACGGTCATCTGTGAACTATTTCTTCTTCTTGTCTATTTTTTGGTCATATTTTACTATCCATGTTATTGCTGTTTTTTTTCTCCTAAATATAACATACTGTGTGATTGTGTTCGGCTGAACCGCAAAGGAATTGCCCTATTTGGGATCAATAAAATGTCGTAATCTGAACCTGAAATTCATAACTATGCAATGAGGAAGCAAAACGTGTGTGTGTGTGTGTTTGTATGACTAGTCTTGTGAGGACCACTAACATTATATACCACACGTAGTGAGGACATCTTTGACAAGTGAGGACCTTTTGGCCGCTCTTCACAAGTTTTTTATTCTAAGATTTATTCTAGAGGTTCTATATATGCATCTATTAAATTTTCAGAGAGGTCCTCACAAATTCACCCAAAGTGATTTTTTAGTGTGTATTTTCATTTAACTTGGATACACACACTTTTTTACTCACGGTGTGTGTGTGTGTTTGTGTGTGAGTGTGCGTGAGTGTGTGTGGTTAATGAGAAGAAAAAGTTCATACCACAAAAAGTAAAATGATATTTTACCAAATTCATAACAGGGGTGAGGACTTTGAATGTACCCATTCGAAAACCTCACTCCGGCTGTTATTTCAGTTTCAAGTCCGCTTTTTATTTCTTTGTTTTTACAGGAGTTGAAGTGGGAAATGAGGTGACATTTAGTGTTCAAATGTAACTCTAGTTCTTCTCTAAACTTATCAGCAACGGTGGTCCTTACTCCTTTATCTGGAGTATCAGGACCTCACAAAACAATTGAAACAGGAATGTGTGTGTGTATGTGCGTGCGTGTGCGTGTGCGTGTGTGTGTGTGTGTGTGTGTGTGTGTGTGTGTGTGTGTGTGTGTGTGTGTGTGTGTGTGTGTGTGTGTGCGCGCGTGCGTGAGCGTGCCTCTCACTGAAAAACATTTCTAAATATTTTACTTTTATGGCTCTCTTAGTCAAAAAGATTCCCGGCACCTGGTATAAGGTAAGGTTATACGGGTAAAAACCGCTGGTCTATAATGAGTCTGGCTATCTTTTCCAGCACGATCCCAACTGCCCTTTGTCTTATACTTCGCACTTCTCTGCTGTCGCCCGCCAATCACAAGGTCAAGGAAATATGGAAGGCCAAGTGGAGAGCGAGCCACGTAGCACTCGAAGTGTTTTTCTACCCAGTTAGTCGACCTTGACGCAAGTCAGATGGACTTTGACTTCTTTGAGACGCACACACACACAAACAGAAACTGCAAGGAGAGATGTTACATTCAGGTCAACCTGTATTCAGGATTTTTTTTTTCATATTGAGAACTCTCATTCATACGGAAGAGCATTAGGGCCGGGTTGAAATATTTTTTTTTTATAGATGGGGTATTATTTTGAGGAAAAAAAAAGTCCCAAATTTGCGAGTTTCAAACTCACAAATTTGCTAGATTTAAAGGACAACCGACGCCTCTGGATAAGTTGTGTCTATAATTTGTAAAATCACTTCAAATGACTTCTACTGAGCGTGTTTTACAAAGATTCCACAGCATATAGCTATATTTTACCTTTTAAGACTCGCACTGAATATTCAGGAAGTCTTGTTTTCGAGTTGATGACGATGCCTGACGTGACGTCACGGAAGGAACGCCCCTGACCGAGAAAGCAACACACGATGCATTTTGGGTACTTTGTTTGGTCTGAAAACTTCGTGTTGATGGCGAAATTAGAAGGAAAAAACATAAATAACGCGATGGTGAATCGTTGTGTGTCGCAACAAGACTACTATTTGATACTAGTTGACACAAATACCCAGCAGACAAATCAGCCCATTTCCAACGGAGCTTGGGTGCCATCTTGTGCATTTCCTGGGACGCTACATTGGAGTCCAGACGTCTCTCAAAATGATACGGGAGGACTTCTTTAATCGATTGCAAACATTTATGCTTTCCTCTTCAGAACTCTTTGAATCATATTCATAACTGGATGAGTAACAAGAAAGCATCTTCTCCGAATCTGAAGCCATTGTTTTGATTCTCGAGCAAGGCAAGACGTCCTGGCGTGACGTCACGAATAAGGGGGCGGGACCTTCTGAAACTCGCCATTTCCGAGGTCGTTTTGAAGTAATTTTGGGACGCTTTAACTCATTTTTATTGGTGTTTTGCATTTGACTAAAATATCAGCCTGCGTGTTTTGGGTATTTTAGATGCTATAAAACGTTTTTCTGATGTCAGGAAACAAAAAAAGTGGTGTCAGTTGTCCTTCAGAGGGGCGTTTACCTGTTTCAACATGACGGCCAGTATCATCCAATCAAAATTGCGCTTCCCTCCAACTGCAGCCCCAACAGGAAATAAACGGCGAAAAAGCGAGAATACGTATTTAGTTTTATCGGTGAGCCATATGCAATCATCAGCCGTAGATTCCCGACTCCCTGCCTTACACAATTATGCCCGTACGAGCGGCAAATGGCGGCGCCTCTGGGACAAGGAGTTTACCAAAGGGAGACACAGAGGATGTTACCTGTCACCTGGAAGCCTCGACTCCTTCCCTCCTCCATTTTAGGTCTCTGTGGAGATAAAAAAAAAAAAAAACGGAATCACAACCGGTAACTTCTGTCTTTATTTTCACTTTATTCTCCATAACAATGGTAATTGGTACAAGTGGGCGTGTATACATCTGGTGCAATAACTCACCCATGCTCGTCATCATCTGCCCAGCCCCCCACCTTGTTGAAAGCTCATTAAAAGACCTGCTGTTAATGAGCTAGAGGGATCATAGAAGTTCATTTTTATTACAAGGAGGAGTGGGGGTGAGGTTCAGACCCGAGATGCTATTGCAGAGGTTTTTATGTCCTCAAAATAGAGTCAGCAATTATCCCAACCCCTTGACACTCCCCCATTCACCCCCGCTCTGCCTCCCAACATGCCCGCAAACAATAACCAAACTGCCCTGGCACCCGCCCCGCACCACTCCTCAATTTCGTATCCTGAGAATCTTTAGCCGGTCGCGTCCCATCGGCTGCAGCCCTCTTGTGACCTGCAGGAACATAAGACACCAAAACAAACGCGCACACAAGCGTACACGACAGCCACTATAAATGCATGACATCGTCTTGACACAAAGGCGGGAACATCACAAGGATGTAAACAAGGATTGAGGGTCCCTAACCCAAACGCTTACATTAAAAATTAATAAGTCAGCGCTGACTGGGTTCCTCAGAGGGAAAACAGACCGCCATGACGGAGAAAACACCAAGGCAAGAAGAGGTGCTTAAAATACTTTCAAAAGCTTTATACTGGGTCCCAAACTGCAAGCACATATAAAAAAATTGTAAACAAGAACAGCCCAGAGTAGAACAAAGACATTGAACAATCAACAAAAGCAGAAAAACATACGATTGTAGAGGTCCAACTTTGTCTTGGTTTATACTATAGCATGCTACTTACTTCCTGGTTCACAAAGTATGACTTTATAGGAATTTAACTCATTATTTTTGTTTTCTAGGGTAAATAAATTGTTATATAAAGATTTAAATAGCAAAAAGTGCTTTCTTTTTTTCAATCAGAAGTGAAACTCAACTTACATTTGTATTTTTAGCGATCAGACGACAGTACTCAATGGTTTGAGAGGGCAACAATAGAGCTGTGTGATGATTTTAGAGGACAATGTTCCATTGCTACTAATGATGAAAAAAATCATCAATACATGCCCACAAAAGTAAGAAAAAAATAAAATAAAGGTGGAGTGTCGTGTTTTACTATAGTAGCAGGCTTCGTTAGTTCACATAAAGATTCTCGACACTTGAAATGGCTTTAATATACCATTTTCGATCCAGTGCTAGGAAAGTTTAATGTATCGTAACTGAAATTGCAAAAAGCAATAAAATTTCCAGAAACGTTTCACAAAAAAAGATTTTCTTTTGATATTTATAGATAGTTCGATAGACATAGATAGTTGGATAGCGAGCTATACAGTTAGATAGCTAGCTAGTTACCTGTCGATAGCTAGCTAGATACTTAAATAGCTTGCTAGATAGTTAGCTAGTTATAGTTACCTGTCAATAGCTAGCTAGATAGTTGGATAGCTATCTAGATAGCTAGCTAGATAGTTGGATAATTACTTGTCAATAGCTAGCTAGATAGATTGGTAGCTAGTTAGATAGATAGTTAGATAGTTATTTGATAACTAGTGAGATAGTTAGATAGCTAGTTAGATAGTTACCTCTCAAAAACTAGCTAGATAGTTCGATAGCTAGCTAGATAGTTATAGGTAGTTAGATTGCTACTAGTTACCGGTAGATATATAGCTAGTTAGCTAGTTAGATAGCTAGATAACAATCTAGATAGCTAGTTAGCTAGCTAGCTAGATAGTTACCTGTCAATAGCGAGCTAGATAGTTACATAGCTAGTTACCTGTAGATAGATAGCTATCTAGTTACCTGTCGATAACTAGCTAGATAGTTAGATAGCTAGCTAGATAGTTACCTGTCAATAGCTAGCTAGCTAGTTAGATAGCTTGTGAGATAGTTAGATAGCTAGCTAGCTAGTTAGACAGATAGCTAGCTAAATAGATAGTGAGGTAGATAGCCAGATATCTACATAACTAGCAAGATAGATAGATAGCTAGCTAGATAGGAAAACAACTTTGGGCTGTGAGGCACATGCTAACCGCTCTCTGCTGTACTCCAGCGGGGATGCCATACTTTGTGGTTTGTTGTTATATTTTTAGTCATCTGACAGTTATCAGACTCAATATACCCAAATAAAAAAAACATCTAACGGAAAACAAATGTTTCATCCTGGTCTATTCAAAAATGTTAAATCATATCGAGAACTAAATCAACAAACAATAGCGAGGGCAATAACAGGCATCACAATGGAAAATTACACCTCAGCTCTTTATTGAGGATCCTCGTGATAAGTTTTGAAAACATAGACAGGCAAGTGTGGAGTCTAAAAGGAAACAATCAGCAGGAGACGTAACAGCGACAGGCAGTTAGGAATTGAATAATAATAGTAATAATAACAACAAAAACAACAGTAAGATTGTCAATCTATGTATAAAACATCATCCCTGAACAGTTACACTGCTTTTACACATGCTTACTTTGCTGTCCCTGATACGGATACACAGTGGTCACGCAAACACAACACAATCTCTTTCGCAAACACACACAAGCGCACACACACACACACACACACACCAGACACACACTCATGCTGGTCCCCACCATGTCATTATTTCAAGAACACACACACACACACACACACACACACACACACACACACACACACACACACACACACACACACAGAGGCTCACGAATACAAGGACACACACACACACATAGTGCACACCATTCCTCACACATATACACATCCCTTAAACTTGCAGTCTCTTCTCTCACACATCGATCAAATTCACAGTAACTTTCCAATCAAAATGGCCGCACTCACTTTCTGACCATTTGCACAGAGAGCTTCTCACACACACACACTAACTCAGTCACGCACACAAACACAATTACACACACAATCCTACTAACATGCAGTATTCTCTCTCTCTCTCACACACACACACACACACACACACACACACACACACACACACACACACACGATCACTTTTACACATATGGCCTCATTGTAACAGTTTTACAAAAACACACAGTCGCACGTCGACAAAGTTCGCTTGAGTGGACTCAAAATAATCAAGAGGATGCATGCGGTCATAGTTCAAGTACAAGTGTCATTGCACGCATACGAGAACACGCACATACATGTCGGCGCACGCACACACAAACTGATATGCGTGCACAGATGGGGACACACATAAACACACACCCACACACACAAACTGATACACCTGCATACATGGGGACACACAGACACATATACACACAAAGCAAGTGCTAATTCAATGAAGTGCCTCTCCACTCTCACTTCCCACAACCACCAAGCTGCAGCGTTGATAAATTACAAAAATTATTTTAAAACATACAAACTCACACGGCCAGGAAATAATAACAGCTGCAAAACACACATGCATAGGCTCCTAACAGTTGGACATTTTACAAATGTAAACAGCAAGAACAGAAAAGTCATGTACATCCGTTTCACACACCAGGGTGAAAGAATTACAGTTTTGCTGCATAGAAAAGTAATCCTGGAAAAGTTTTCTTTCTCTCTCTCACACACACACAAGTCTATTCACATTTGTCACAAGAAGTCAGGACCGCAACCTCGCCAGGAGGCCTGTAAACATGACGTTTCGAGACCAGCAAGCGCCTTTCAAAAGAAAGTGGAGGCACGGCAGGCAGACAGTGTTTGCCTCCTCGCCTTTAGAAGGCTTTCTCAACACAAATTTAGCGCACTTATTCATCGATATGTGAGCGTCATTGATTCATCTCGACGATTTGACAGTCCAGTGGGTCACGTAGAAGAGCGACACGTGCACGTGGTGCCTTTGCATCACCTGCAACTTGATGGTAGGGTTTCCTGTGCTTGGTGTGGACTGTGGTAGTTCACTTCCTGTTCTGCAGCTCTGGTAATGTCCCTGTTGAATGTCACCGTTTTGTTCTGCGGTCACGCAAGGAGGCACTTTCTGAGCCGCTTTTCCGCTAGCTTTCTATTCCAGTGTCATGTGGGTTGTTTTTTTTGTTATTGTGAGGCCAGTTCAGTCCAGTACACGGGAGCGTTTTATTGTGAGGGGCGAAGGGGGGTCTCAGGGAGCAGGAGTGAGAGCCTCCTGCGCCATATCTGGACTTCCCGTGCTAACCTCAAGTCCGTCCTTCTCCATGCTGGCTATCTGATCCAAATTGGCTTCCTCTTCCTCCATCTTTACAACCAGTGCCGCTTCTTCGGCCTTCAATGCGGCCAAATTGTCTGCGGCGCTGGCCTGGGCGTAGGCGCCCACGCTGGCGTGGCTGAGGCCATGCACCTTTTTCAGGTGCTTCTCCAGGGTGGCGTAAACCGTGAAAGGCACGGCGCAAAGCTGGCACAAGAAAGGCGCCTTGGCTCCTTGGGCGCCGTGTGTCTTCATGTGCCGCGTTAGCTTGGAGCTCTGGGCGCAGGCGTAGCTACACAGGCCGCAGCGGTACGGTCGCTCGCCCGTGTGACTGCGGCGGTGGACCGTTAGGTTGCTGCTGTTGCGGAACTGCTTGCCACAGTACTCGCACGCCTCGTCCTTCTTCTTCTTGGTCGACGAGCCGGACGTGGCGCCAGGCGTCCCTCCGCCGGTGCTCCTGCGCTCAATGTCCCGTTGCCACTCCTGCACCGTTTCGCTGACGATGGCCGAACCGAAGTCAATCATCTCGGGCCGCTCGCTCATCTCGGGCTGCTTGGGCGTGCAGTTCCCACTGGCGATGCCACTTTCGCCGCTGCCGCCCGTCTCGCCGCTCTCCAGTGAGCCTTCGGAGGGACTGGCGCAAGGGGAAGCGTGCCGGGGCTCCGGCTGCGGCTCGGCCTCCTCCTCGCCGCCGTCTCTCTGGCTCTGGTAGAGGCTCAGCAGCTCTTTGTCTGATGGCCCGACTTGCGAGGGGAGCAGCATCAAGCCGGAGGCGATGGCGGCATGTTTGGGCACTGCCAAGTCCAACTCAGAAGGGCCCTGCACCCTCACATCCGTTATCGTCTTCCCTGGCTGTATTTGAAACCTCCCCCTCACTGAGTCCGTCGCCATCGCGTCTCCCGATTCATACCTGCTCCCTACTGCCTCCCGGTGGTGGCTCCTGATGTGGCGGGCTAGCTGCCCGCTCTGGGAAAAGGCCTGGCCGCACACCCCGCAGTGGTAAGGCCTCTCGCACGCGTGAGTCCGGCGGTGAGCGGAAAGGGCGCGCAGGGACTGAAAGCTATGGTCGCACAGCTCGCATTTGAAGTCGGCCTGGAGGATTCCCGTTTGAGGGAAGGGGGACGCCGCTGGCGGGGAGGAGGACGGGGACAGCGCCAGGCCTCCAGGCGAGCTGACGGCACGATTGCTGTTGTTAATATTGTTCGTGCCCTCGGCAAGACCCCGCAGCAGCTCGGAGAAATTCAGAGCCTGCAGGTTGTTGAGGGGCAAGTTGATGGGAGTCTGGCGGGACTGAGCCTGACGCAGGGTCGGTTGGAAGGCGGAAGCGAGCACTTGGCTCAGGTGGCGAGGGTCCATTATGGCAGGGCCAGGTCTGTTCTCCTTCAGACTTCCTCTGGCTTGAACATCCTCGTAGTCCTCCTGGTAGATGCTGAGGGAGTGTGCGTGTTGGGCGTGCTGCAACAAGGCCCAGGCTGAATGTAACACACTCTCACACTGCTGACAGGTGAAGTAGGAGGGCTCCTTGCACCCTGGAAAACACAAAAAACAGAGCACTATAAGTGACGCAGACAAAGGTGTAGCTGGAGCTGATCCCAGTCTACTTATTGTGAGAAAAGTCTTCCTAGGTGTCTTAACATGTCGGTGACACACTTTTATCAAAAGGCCCTAAGGATGAACAACCGTCTTTCTAGGGGCTCGCTGAAATTAGTTTTTGAGGGGGCGGTCCTGTCTCATGCAAATGAGCCACTGAATCGAGTCTTCAAAGCGACCATATTTTCCTGATCGGGACATATACGCTCCGCCACCGTGTGTATCTATGCAGCCTCCTACCAAACAAACACATTGCTCTGCCATACAACAATCTGTTTAGCTTAATGCTAACATATGGTAAATACCACTTACAAGCTAATAATTAGCACCGATACTAGTGGTTCACTTTCACCAGTGGATATTTGAACATGAAGAACATAAGGACATATGGGCAGATCAACACAAAGTACAACAAGCACATATTCTTTGTCCTCAGTGAAAAATGACAAAATTACAGTGTTTTGCTGAGGCAATGTCCAAATTCGCAATCTGGGACCTTGGAGGGCTGATTTTTTTGGGCCACAAAACCAAGACACCAAATTCACATTAAGCCTGTTGAAAAGGGTGTACGGAGCCTACACAAAGAGGAGCCTCTGAGGGCATTGGATCGTAGCATTACAATACAATGCAATACATGTTGGTTTATATAGCGCTTTAACAACAGCTGAAGCTGCAACATAGCGCTAACATGGACAGGTATCATACATAGGAAATAAAGCAGTCACAAAGATAGTAGGAAGCAATAGGGAGTGAAACCAAGATCAAGTCGGAATCATGCCAAAGAGTATATACTGTATGAGGTTTGAGACGGGTTCTCAAGATGGGCAGCGAAGGGGCTTGCCGAATGTTCAGTGGCAGGTCATGACTGGTCAGCAGACCTGAGGCGTCGGGAAGGCGTGTAGGGGTGGATAAGCTTGGAGAAGTAAAGAGCAGCAAGGCCAGTTAAAGATTTGAAGACAAATAAGATCTTGAAAAGAACTCTAAAATGTATAAGGAGCCAAAGTAGGAGTTATGTGCTCCCTCTTACGTGTACCAGTCAAGAGGCGAGCAGCATTAATCATTTACATTATATTTTTAGTTTATGGTTACCGTGTGTGTTTTTTATGAACTGCAAAATTATAAAGTATTATTTTTATTTTGTTTTTATGATCTGAGGAGGCTGGAACGGATTAATGGTATTGGCATTCATTTCAATGGGCAAAGATGACTTGAAATACAACGGTTTTGAATTACAAGCATGAAAGCGGAATGAAGTGAACTTGGATCTCAAGGCCGCCGTGTTTACCAATTTAATTTTTGATAAGAAAGGCTGAAATATGATTTTTAACCACATTGGGGGTCATTTCAAGGGGGTAAAAGGTCAAAAGGATTGCAAGTATGAAGTTTATTCTTCGATATTCTTCACTGTAGTTCATTGTTTAGATTTGGACTGATCAGAATCAGTATCAGAATCATCCTTATTGCCAAGTACAGTAAAGTCTCGTTATATCGATATCGGATATATCGATGGTCCCGGTTATATCGATACTATTTCTATGCACGCACGGAGAAAATTACATGCGCGCAGGGTCGGATATATCGATAGTCCCGGTTATATCGATATTTTTTCGGACTCCCTTGAATATCGATATAACGAGACTTTACTGTATGTAGAACATTTGTCTCCAGTGAACATGCTCCACTAGTATCGTAATAAAACAAAAAATTGCAAAGGGACACTATACATATATGTGGGTTAGTTTAACCCACAAAAGAAATTCTTTGGCTGCTGGATTTAGTGCGCATGGATCTGTAGCGCCTGCCTGCCTGATGGGAGTTGCTGGAAAAGGTGGTGGGCAGGGTGCGGAGGGTCAAGTAGGATTTTCCACGCCCTTGTTTCGATTCTTGCATGATCTATGATGTATCAGCTGATTGTTGGCGTGTGTCAGCAAAATGACGCAATAAACGTGTTTTCTATCAACATCAAAGAAAGGACGCCAGTGCTAGAGCGGACGTTTTCCAGGTCAGGCAAAGCAGAGGTGTGCTGACGGCGTACATCTTGCAGATATTTTTATATGTTGGATAGCTTTGTCTCCTAAGCGAGAAACCACTTTCCAATTAAGCTGCAAATTGCTAATTAGCAGAACGCGGCAAACGAATGCTTTATGCAAATGAGCCACTGACTCAGCCTGCTTGACAAATGAGGCCTTTTCTGCATTAATCAACACTGGAGAGACGATCTCGAAATTGTGGAAAGGGGGGGGGGGGGGGAAGTGTTCTATTTTTTTCTTTTTCTTTCGGAGGGGTTCAAAGCGGACTGCTATAAGCCTCTTTCATGTTTCCTCAAGTCAAATCCGTTTGTATTTTACTGGAGGGGAGGAGGCGAGAGATGAAAAAAAAACAGAGCAACTGTTTTTTCTCTTTCTTTCTCACTAATTTTTCTGTCTGTGTGGCGTTCATGTCCTTTAACCCAGCTCGAGGAAAGAGCCAAAAGTTGGGATGGAAAAAAAAATAGTGTGGCTGTGAGCAGGAAAAGAGAGATAGGTAGGTCAGGGCTCGGGAGATAAAAAAAAAAGAAAATGAGATAAAAAGATTATAAAGTAGCGCAAGGGGAGGGGAGGACACCGTGAAAATATGTCATCCCTTTGGATTGTACTTGAGACCCATCCTCCAAGCCCGCCGCCCCCAAATCTATCCCTGAGGGGGTGGCAGCGGGTGCGGGTGGGAGGTGGTAGTGGTGGTGGTGGTGGGGGGGGTTCCATGGTGGCTTTTGTCTTGTGGTCCCGCAGTGAAACACAATACTTAGCAGTTCTCTCTCCTTTTTTTTTCCGTGTGTGTAAGGATTCCCATTTGGCCCGGGGTAGCACTTGAATATTAAGCAGAAGCAATAACTACTAATTAAAAATGCAGATTGGCTGGGAGCACTAACGAGCAGCAGGCAGAATCGCTTCTCCCCCGGGAGGCCGAGACGGAAAAGGGAGGCAAGAAATTGAAAGCGGGCAAAGCAAAAAAAAAAAAAGTGCGCTGAAGACGGAGGAGGGCGGTGGAGATGAAGAAAAAAAAAAACAAACAAACAAGGAGAATAAATAAAAAGAAACGAGACAGATGCAGACGGCTCTTCAGTAATCCAGCCCACTCTAACCCCACCGCAAACACACAACCACACAACCCCCCCCACACACACACATTCCTGTTTCAATGGTTTTGTGAGGTCCGGATAACTCCAAATAAGGAGTGAGGACCACAGTTGCCGATAAGAACGAGTGTTACATTTGAACGCTAAATGTCACCCCATTTCCCACTTCAACTTCTTTAAAAACAAAGCAATAAAAGTGGACTTGAAATTGAAATAACAACAGGAGTGAGGTTTCTGAATGGCTACATTCAAAGCCCTCACCGCTATAGTGAATTTGATTAAAATATCGTTTTACTTTTTTGTGGTATGAACTTTTTCGTCTCATTAACCGCGCACACACACACACACACACACACACACATAAACACACACAGTGAGTAAAAAGTGTGTGTATCCAAGTGAAATGAAAATACACACCAAAAAAATCATTTTAGGTGAATTTGTGAGGACCTCTCTGAAACTTTAACAGATGCATATATAGACCCTCTCGAAGCCTTTAGAATAAAAAAAAAACCTGTGAGGACCGGCCAAAAGATCCTCACTTCTCAAAAATGTCGTCATCTGTCAAAAGTCCTCACTACGTATGTTATAAAATGTTCGTGGTCCTCACAAGACAACACACACACACACACACACACACACACACACACACACACACACACACACACACACACACACACACACACACACACACACACACACACACACACACACACACACACACACACCTTTAAAAAAAGCACTTGCTCACATTCACTCATTCAAAACAGCCCATCAATGCACGGCTTCAATGATTATCAAGCTTTAATGCAGTGTTTGAAATAACGTCTGCCCAGAGGCCCGGGGTGTACAACTTTTACGTCGGGCGTACAACTTTCATTATTTTAATTATTTAATTAAATTTAATTTATTAATTTTAATTAATTTATTAATTATATTAATATATTAATTTATATTTTGTTATATTTTATATTAATTTATTTAATTATTAATTTAATTATTAGGATCATAAAACAATCTAGCATTTTTCAGGCAAAGTGGTAAATATTGAATGAGAACTGCTCAAATATATCATTTAAATACATTTTTTTGACCCTTATTCATATCCCCTCCAATTTTGCCAAAACAATCCACTGCAAAATTAGAAAGGATCCTGGTGACATCTAACAACAGATGCTTCCATTTAACTATAAACATCTGCATGCATGAATCCCTTTTCAAGCAGCTTCGGACAGACTTTTGCAACTTTCTTGTGTCATTTCCAGCTCGTATAGACACAGAAAAATATCCCTTGACCTCAGAAGAGACCGACTGAGACGTGTGCACACTATTGCGTGTATTATTTAGATCCTGTTTTGACATGTTTGACATGTGGAAAAAAAATAGAATAAAATACAATAAAATCATAATAACTAAATAAAAGTGATGTTGTAGATGACCAATAAGCATTCGTCCCCCCCCTCCTAAACCCCACTCCTGCCTCCCTGGGGGTTGCACAAAGGAAGGAACTGCTAACATAGAAGGTTTCGACATGGGCACGAGGGACGTTCATCTACTTGCTGCAGGATGCTGCATCCGTTTGTTTGTTTGTTTGTTTGTCCGCCAAGGCTCAAATGTTTTGAGGTGCTCAAAGCATGATAGAATAATACAGTAAAGTCTCGTTATATAGATATCGGATATATCGATAGTCCCGGTTATATCGATACTATTTCCATGCACGCACGGAGAAAATTACATGCAAACAGGGTCGGATATATCGATAGTCCCGGTTATATCGATATTTTTTCCGACTCCCTTGAATATCGATATAACGAGACTTTACTGTATTTAGCTCTGTTGCTGCACTTTTTGGTACTATAATTGCTGTCAAAACACATTTTAGACATTTTGAATTCAAATAAAACGTCACTTCTACTTTTGCTTTCAATAGATGCCGAACTAATATGATGACGGCGATTACAGATGGATTATCGTATTCAAAAGAAGGTTTTCTATGTTCAGTTTACACTTCTACCGACACAGAGACTCAGATCAGGGATCAAAGCCAACATATTTCAGCTATCCTATTCGTCCTCCCACGCGCCTCCCTCAAATGATCAGAATTATTTTCGGGGTGCTGCTAAGCTTGCTGATGAGCTGATCACTTGAATCAGGTGCGCTGGAGGAGGGAAACATCTAAAGCATGTTGAAGAGTGGCCGTCAAAGAAGAAGGTTTGTATCGCAACAGCAGTGAAAGCATACAGAGTATTCATATATAAATATATATATACAGTAGATAATTTTTTTTGGCTGTGTCAGATGATATCGCACATGCTTTATTTTATTCTATTGTATTTAATTTTATTGTATTTATTTTATTTTGAATGTATGTAATTTTATTGTATGTAATATTATTTTATTGTATTTTATTTTATTGTATTGTATTGCATTTTATTGTACTTCATTATATTTTTTTATTGTATTTTATTGTATTTTATTTCATTTGAACGTATGTAATTTCATTGTATGTAATTTTACTTTATTGTATTTTATGGTATTTAATTTTATTGTATTTAATTTTATTGCATTGTATTTGATTGTACTGCATTTTATTTGATTGTATTGCATTTTATTATACTTGATTATATTTTATTTGATTGCATTTTATTGTACTTTATTATATTTTGAATGTATGTAATTTTATTGTATGTAATTTTATTTTATTGTATTGTACTTGATTGTATTGTATTTGATTGTATTGCATTTTATTGTACTGTACTGTGCTGTACTGTATCCTATCGTAATGTAATTTATTGTATTGTATTGTATATATTTAATTGCTAATGTTTGAGAAGTAGAGGCTGTCTCAATCCGGTGACTTTTCTTAACTCATTCACTTCCATTCCCGAATTTATTTGGGAATTGAAAAGCATAACGTGGAGTGCCATTCCCGAATATGTTCGAGTTTTTGTTTTTCTTGCAGGGGGGGGGGGCGGGGCAGATCAAACTCTGGTCAGACCTCTGGCTATGTTTTTCCCTCCCACGAGGGGGCAGCATTTGCCTTTTGTCCAGCCGCCCCTATTTCAAGCTCAGATAACTCCAGACCTATATAACTTAGGAATTAACTCACTTTTTTCTGATGAAAGAAGCGAGTCTAAGGTTTCTAACGCTGCATTGAGTGCTTATGTAGTCCAATCTTACATGCATGTTTGGCAGTGAATGAGTTAAAATGTGTTTTTTTTTTTTACAAGCATTTTCTGGAAATATCCAGTGTCTCCGGCCCTTCCTCAAGGCACTGGACGAATTCGGCATCACACCTTCTAATTACAGTACTATGGAAAAACCTCTTTGGGTAATTTCCCTTTAATGAGCCTCATCTTGGAAAGCAATTATCAAACCTGTTTGAGATTCACATCGGTGTTCTTTCCAATCAGACCGGAAAAACAACAGACGCAAAAACAACGACTCACAAGATTCTTGGACGAGGCTCATCGTGATCTTTTGTTTTTTTTAACTTTACAAATGACAGCGGTAATCACTGGGCTCCCATTTAGCAGGTTTGCCTGCGGTCAAAGTTGTGTATTGGACTGAAACTCAACAGTAGTTGTCAAGTGCAAGAAATATTTGTTATAGTCACGAGGAACGAGGATCGCGGGGTGTCTATTTGGCTAGCAGAATCTCACTCACATTGTTCTTAGCGCAAAAAAAAATATAGAACTTGATTATTTTGTGCCATAAAACTCAAATTAAATCACGTATGATGACTGTGGTATGATTATTAGCTTAGCTAAGCGGCCATTTGTTCTTCCATAACTGTTTGGTTCATAGCCGCCACAAAAATGGACACAATCCGACTTCAACGGACAGTTCGGACGGCGGAAAAAAATCATTGGCACGGCCCTACCCACTCTCGAGGATTTGCACACTGCAAGAATCCAAACTCGCAGTTATACGACCTTGAAATGAGCGCGGCTGTACAAAATACCATTCAATGCATACATTTTGATTTATACAGAGCTTTAACAACAGCTGAAGCTGTTACAAAGCGCTGAAGGGTAAAAAAACATTCCCAGAAATCTGACCAGTGCTTTACCGGCACCCAAACAAGAACAAAACAAAACACGAACAAATTTGGGAATGGCAATTTGATTCTTTTTCACAATGGTTCAGCCTGATATAAACCACATCCTTTTTGGAGCTTCTTCCGTGTTGGTAACTTGACAGCATGCGTTGTACTATCCCGGGAATCGGAACATGTTTACGTGGTCACCTCAGAGACAATCATGCAGGGGATTGGTGGCGAGTTGTGGGCGGGGGGGCAGCCACGGAGCTCAGGTGCTCAGCATAGTGGCAGGAAGCCTCCTAAGGGACGGCCAAAGAGCCTCCTGACGCCACTGCTTTCTGCACAATTAGCCTTTGCATCACTAACTCAACGCGGCCTGCCAATGGCAACGGCTAGCTAATGAGCTGGACTCATACCGAGGGGTGGTGGAGGGTGGAAGCAATCGAGGAAAAAAAAACAGGGCGGCTAATTAGCAACCTGCCTTTTTTTCCTGTCTTTCAAGGACATACCTGCTTTTCCGGGCTCCACCTTCACCGCAAACTCCGCCCCCCAGGTTCGCTCCCGAGCCGCCGCCTCATCCTTCCTCAGCTCAATGAAGCCCGGCGCAGCAATGGCGGCCATTGGGATTCCAGCGGAGGGGGCGACGCCGCGGCGGGTGGGTGAGGGGGGTGCGACGCGGGCGTCAGTCGCTTGGTTTTGTGGGAGGCAGCCGCCCTGTTTGTGCTGGATGAAGACCAGGATGTGAGCCAGGGGGAAGGCCCGGCTGCATTGGCCGCAGGTCAAGAGGTCACCGTCCCCGTCAGGTGTCAGGATGTGCGCGGTCACGCCGTGGTCCTCTGGCGGGGGGCCACTTCCGTCCGCTGCATCTGAAGATTCTGAGAAACACGGAAATACATTTGTAGAGTTAGAAGTGGTTGAGTCAAATATACTTTGACATGTTTTGTAGCAACTTTAAAAATAACTTAAAGGACAACCGACGCCTCCGGACAAGTTGTGTCCAGAATTCGTAAAATCACTTCAAATGACTTCTACTGAGCTTATTTTATAAAGATTCCACGGCATATAGCTATATTTTACGTTTTAAGACTCGCGTTGAATATACAGGAAGTCTTGTTTTCCAGTTGATGACGATGCCTGACGTGATGTCACGTCTGGAATGCCCCTGACTGAGAAAGCCACGCACAATGCATTTTGGGTATCAATGAAAAGGTTTCTTCAGCTGTCATCTGTACTTCTTTGAAGGTGTCGAACGTTTCGCTTCTTATCCCAGAAACTTCGTCAGCAAACTAAAGTCTTACTGGTAGTTTAGGCCCTATATATATCCCTACTGTCCAGACATGGCGGTGCCGGACTCTGCTATGATAGGTCCCTGGTTTTAAGTAATAATAATAATAATAATAATAATAATAATAATAATAATAAGACGTTTAATTTTAAGCGCTTTTCAAAGCTCTCAAGGACACTTTACAGTGACAGACAAGCATCGGTACAATATTAAATAAAATACAATCACAAATAGAATACAATAAATAAAATACAGTTATAAATAGAAACAAGAGAAAGAGCTACACAGAAAATTCGATTTTAAATAGGTGGGTTTTGAGATGGAATTTGAAGGTGGGAAGAGAATCGATGTTACGAATGCTGGGAGGAAGTGAGTTCCAGAGTTTGAGAGCAATGCAGCTGAAAGCCCCTGATGGTGATGATGGAAGCATGAAGAAACCCCCCAAAAATTAATTTTATTCATCAAGTCATTTTAATAAATCGGCCAATTGAAATGTTATCTGAATGTTTTTTTTCCTGCCAAAATTGGGAATTGACACAACCTTGATTAAAAAATAGCCAAATAGCCAAATAAATACATACATAAAAATACACAAATAAATAAATAAAAATAGACAAATAAATACATAAATAAATGAAATTACACAAATAAATAAATAAAAAAAACTACACAAATAAATAAATACATAAATACATAAATAAATAAATAAAAAAACTACACAAATAAATAAATACATACATACATAAATAAAAATACACAAATAAATAAATAAAACTACACAAATAAACAAATACATAAATAAAAATACACAAATAAATAAAAATATACAAATAAATAAACATAAGCAAACACAGGCATACATAAAAAGGAATAACTAAATAAATAAATACATAAATAAATAAAATTACACAAATAAATAAATAAAAATACACAAATAAATAAATAAAACTACACAAATAAACAAATACATAAATAAAAATACACAAATAAATAAATAAATAAATAAATAAAAATATACAAATAAATAAAAATAAGCAAACACAGGCATACATAAAAAGGAATAACTAAATAAATAAATACATAAATAAATAAAATTACACAAATAAATAAATAAAAATACATAAATAAATAAATAAAAATACACAAATAAATAAATAAAAATACACAAATAAATAAATAAATAAAAATACACAAATAAATAAACATAAGTAAACACAGGCATACATAAAAAGGAATAACTAAATAAATAAATACATGAATAAATAAAATTACACAAATAAAAATAAGTAAACACATACATACATAAAAATGAATCAATAAATAAATCCAATAAATACAAATAAATACATAAATAAAAATAAATACCTAAAAAAATACATAAATACACAGATACAATCTAATAAATAAATAAATGAAATATATGAATAAATAAATAAATAAATACAAATAATTAAATACATACAAATAAATAAATAAATAAATAAATACATAAAAATGAGTAAATGTAAATAAATGGACTCTTTTTAAAGTGTCATTCAAAACTGAGCATTTTCAAAAATGTCAAAGCAAATGCCTCTTAAAAACCAACTGGCAATTAAACATGAATACAGGTTAAACAGCACGCACGCACGCACGGCACCCACACAAAGTATTGCGGCTGATTTCAAGAGCTTGTGTCAGTCAAAAGGAGCATCGCAATGGGGCCAAACTGCTCATAGGCCACTGACCACTTCCTTCAAGCGACCCAGAATTGATCAGCTCACTCACAAGACCCACAGATGCACAAAGGAAGGGGGTACGGGAGGGGGGGGGGGGGGGGTCACATCACCTCATTCACCTCAAACAACATATGACACCCTGAAGTGGAGAGGTGGAGAAGCCTTTTGAAAAACAATAAAAAATATGTCTCCTACTTTTTTTCTGTGCCTTTCATGATGATCCAAACACATTTCCTCTCCACTTTTATTTGCTGTTTATAAATTAAATGTTCTCGTCGTCTTGGTTGAGCCCACAAGTGTGATTTCGAGTCATGCGGTGAGGACAAAAAGTCGATACACCTCGACTCAAATGCCTTTTTGTGTATGTGTTGTATTAAAAAAAATGACACAGAGATAACCATCTGCGCTTTTTCCGAGCCACTTTATCCTCACAAGCTGGAGCCTATCGCAGCTGTCTTTGGGCAGTAGGTGGTGTACACCCTGAACCGCTTGCGAGCCACTCGCAGGGCACATATAGATGAACAACCATCCACGCTCAGTCTCACACCTAGGAACAATTTTGAGTGTTCCATCAGCCTATACAGGCTTGTTTTTGGAATGTGGGAGGAAACCGGAGCACCCGGAGAAAACCCACGCAGGTATGGAGCAAACATGTAAACTCCCCACAAGAAGGCCAGAAGTGGTCAATGCGTCAAATCCCCGAACCACCAGGCCGCCCGACACGGAGATCAATCAATTCAAAACATGTTTCCACCATTAACTCATTCACACATTTATTCGGGAATTGAAAATATGATGCAGAGAACCATTGACCAATTTCTTCGGGTTTTGTTTTTTTTCATGCTTGGGTGCCGATAAAGCGCTGGCCATGGTCTCTGGCAATGTTTTTTCTTTTGCACAAGCATTTCCCTTGTTTCCATGTCAGCGTTTTGTTGTTTTGTTCCAGCTTCAGCGGTTGTTAAAGCACAATAATAATAATAATAATAATAATAATAATAATAATAATAATAATAATAAATGTCATTTATAAGCGCCTTTCAAAACTCAAGGTCATTTTACAGTCACAGGATACGTTTTTCTGCGGGTGAGCAGCGGCAGCCACAAGCGCCAGCGTTCACTCAACCCAGAAGAAACTCAAATAGATAGAAAGCTAGCTAGCTGGCCAATCGTTAGCCAACAGATACCTCGCTAGATAACTAGTCAGCTAGATAGCCAGCCAGCTAGATAGTGAATCGATCACTAGCTACATCAGAATCAAACCTTTATTCGCCCCACAATGGGGAAATTATAGATAGCTATAAATGGCTAACTAGCCATTCAGATAGCTAATAATAGCAAATAGCTAGCAAGTTATGATAATAATAATAATATATATAAACCAATATATATGTATTGCATTGTATTTTGTGCACCTGCTCCCATTTCAAGGTTAAATAACTCCAGACGTAAAGCGACATTCCCCAATTTGTTTGGGTTTTGTTTTTTCATGCTTGGGTGCCGATAAAGTGTTGGCCATGACCTCTGTCAATGTTTTTTTTTCACTGACACGAAGGGGCAGCATTTGCCGTTTGTCCATGCTAGCGCTTAGTATTGTATTTTGTCCAGCCACCCCTATTTTAACCTCAGATAACTCCAGACCCATATAACTTGGGAATTAACTCTGTTTTTTTTTCTGGTGAAAGAAGACAGTCTAAGGTTTCTTACGCTGTATTGAATATTTATATAGTCCTAAAACTCAATATTCTGTGGGTCCTGGATAAATAAGTGACAATGACAAAAACCCAGGCACTGGAGTGGACACCTTTTTGCACATTGGGCAGTGAATCAGTAAAAATGCCCAGAACCTGCATGACTCAACTGGAAAAATATAACGTGTTGAGAATTAACCAACCACATACAAACTTATCATCACAAAGACATGACAATTTCCCCATTGTGGGACTTTTAAATGCATTCTGATTCTGCTGTTCTCGTAGGTAGCGACGTTATTCGTTCTGAGCACAATGAGGGTGTGGTCATTTTTGCAAATGTCCCAGTGGTTGATGGTTACTTACACTCTTAGAAACGTTGTTTTTCTCCAATAGAGATTGACAGGTTGTCATTTATTTGTGTTTTATAAAACTTTTGAAAAGGTGTGTAGACTTTCTTAACTCGGGGGGGGAAATGGCGCTCAACGTCACATTTTCAATTCCCGAATAAATTCGGGAATGGCAGTGAATGAGTTAATCCACTGTATATTCACACCCCAAGACTCAAAACTGCAGTGTTTCTCAACAGGAAGCGGAATGCAATAAAATGGGGAGGGCAACAAAAAAAAATGACCGAAGGTATAAGATAAGAGCGACTCGGCCTGCCTTCCTACGTGAGTGTGCGTGTGTGTTTGAAGCTCACAAATGTGACATGTGACCTCATACCTGACACATGTGGTTAGAGCAAGACGCGAGAACTTTGAAACCAGGCCAAAACAGCGTACGTCGAGCAGTCGAACAAAAATCATTTTAGAAAAAAAAAGCAAACTAAAAAAGGTTTCATGTAGGTAAATAACAATTGAAAGGAGAATTGAGAACTTGTGGACTAACTCCATTTCACCGTCGCCCCCCGGTGAGTTTTCAATTCAATTTTTCATTTCAAAGGATTTTAATTTTTATGGCTGCCGCTAAAAGTTTGGTAACGGTAGCCTAAGTCCATTATTCTCTCAAATCTATTAATATTTAATGAAATACGGTGAATGAAATTAACATATCTTAACTCATTCCCTGCCATTCCCGAATTTATTTGGGAATTGAAAAGCATGACACGGAGCACCATTCCCGAATTTATTCGGGTTTTGGTTTTTCTTGCAGGGGAGGTGCCGATAAAGCACTGGTCAGATCTCTGGCAATGTTTTCCCTTCCACGAGGGGGCAGAATTTCCCCTTTCGTCCATGTTCGCGCTTTGCTACAGCTTTAGCTGTTGTTAAAGAGCTATATAAATCAATATGTATGTATTGTATTTTGTACAGCCGCCCCCATTTCAAGATCAGATAACTCCAGACCCATATAACTTTTATAATTACAACAATTAACTCCTTTTTTATGATGAAAAAAAGAGGTTTCTTACTGCATTGAATATTTATGTAGGACAACCGACGTCACTTTTTTGTTTCCTAACTGACATCAGAAAAACGCTTTATAGCATCTAAAATACCCAAAACACGCAGTATGATATTTTTAGTCAAATGCAAAACATCAATAAAAATGACTTAAAGTGTCCAAAATCTGCAAAAAATTGAGCTGCGAATTGGGCATTTTCAGAAAGTCCCGCCCCCAGTTTGTGACGTCAGGCCAAGACGTCTTGCATTGCTAGTGAATCAAAACAATGGCTTCAGATTCGGAGAATATGTTTTTTTGTTACACATCCAGTTATGAATATGATTCAAATAGTTCTGAAGAGGAAAGCATACAAGTTTGCAATCGATGAAAGAATTTAGTCCGTGCCACTTTGAGGCAACATTGGAGAGAAATGTATCACCAAAAAAAGAGACAGAAAATGGCGTCCAAGCTCCTGTGAGGAATTAATCAGCCCGTTTCCACAGGCTGATAAATTCCTTCCATGGAGCTTGGTCGCCCTCTTCTGGCGGCTTTTTGTGCAACATGAGGTTTTCAGACCAAACAAGTACAGCAAAATACATTCACGTGATGGAAGGACTGCTACAATGTGTCTTTTTTTCCGTCAGGGGCGTTTCTTCAGTGACGTCACATACAGACTCGTCACCAACTCAAAAACAAGACTTCCTGAATATTCAGCGTGAGT
Organism: Hippocampus bargibanti; assembly: GCF_051943395.1. Taxonomy (NCBI): domain Eukaryota; kingdom Metazoa; phylum Chordata; class Actinopteri; order Syngnathiformes; family Syngnathidae; genus Hippocampus; species Hippocampus bargibanti. The sequence continues at coordinate 16,211,432 of NC_142747.1, forward strand.
ATTAAAACGTACAATATAGCTATATGCGGTGGAATCTTTGTAAAATACGCTCAGTAGAAGTCATTTGAAGCCATTTTACAAATTATGGACACAACTTCCCCGGAGACGTCGGTTGTCCTTTAAATGAGCCAAAGTTCTTTGTGGCTAACTCAATTTTTTATCATTTTGCAAGTTGAAAGTTGTCGACCACTAAAACATTAGGTCATAATTATCAAACTCTGAAAACATAGTCAATTCGTAGATGGGATTCGAACACGTTCCATGCTCAGTTTGGCACATAGGTAGCTATTTTGGTTTAATGATGAACAAATGTATGAGCCCACTCCAGCTCTCTTCCTGACACAAAAAAAATGATGTCAACCAATTTAGTTTTGGTTATTAACTCATTTTTGTCATTTTGCAAGAGTAGGATTTTAAAATGTTATGGCTCCTGCCCAATAAAAATAGCCACAATCACATATTCTGTCAAATGTAAAAATATTTCATGATATGTAATCAATAACATCCACCGATATTTTGATGCAAATGCATTGATCAAGCTTTTAAAAAATGTGCTGAGTGCAACAAGGGGCTGTCGGAAATTTATACTGGATGATGACCAGGATTCTGAAAGTTATGCTTCTTTCTTATGCACTTTTGCATGCATATTATACAGTATTTTTTTTATTAAGACTAAAAAAGGCCCACCCCAGCATTCACTTACAATCTAGTTCTCAGTGACAAACGTCATATTTTTTTGGTCACTTCAGGGAAGAAGGTTTTATGATTGTCACAAAACGTTTCATAACAGTAGTCTGGGTCCACAGGTAACTAATATTTTATGAAAACCAAGTCAAAATGACGTGTAAACATGCAGTTAGCCCACTGTAGTTCTCCATTTTGATCAAGTTTTCTTTTCACATTGAAATAATACTAAATGTAGCCTCGAAGAAAAGTGCCCTCTGAGAAAAAGGGTCCTGTTGCTCAACACCGGTCACCCAGGCACACCTTGTTGCCTGGACTGAGGCCAATGGAGCAGCAGCCTCATAAACTGGAATAGAATTGGGACAGGTACAGACAGTACAGTGCGAAGCCGCATCTCGCCAGTTGTTACTCAAAAATGTCACCTTTCCTGTTTCAGAGCTGTGGCTGTTTGTGCAGACTTGTAAGGCGAGGCCACACACACATACACACACGCGAACACACACACGCGAACACACGACAGCGAGGGACAGTGGTCACACAACGCAAGACGGTTTTGAAAAATTAAGAAGCTTCATTTTCTAACATATTGTAAACATTTTTACATCGTTTTTCAATTCAATGAAGCGAGTTCGAATACATTAAAAAAAAAATTCGATGTTTAGGTAAAATTTTGAACCCGAAACTTATAAAGAACTACTAATAAATAATTTACTAATTTAACACATAAACAAATAAATTAAATAAACACGTAAATATCCGGTTTTAAAAGTGAATTGGTCTGGACATGTCCGAAACATAACAAGCGTTCGCGGTTCCGTATGTGATGTTAAAAGTGTCATGGCGATGACACAAAACGCGTTATTTCATCAGTAGAATCAAACTTAAAGGCCGACCACTTATTCACAAGTTCCATTTCGTCAATGTGATCTTAGTGCTTACCGTGAATTGCACTCAGGTGCTGCGGTCTGCTGCCAAGTTTGCGTCTGGACATCGCGTCGATGCCTCGCCGCTTGCCCCCCACCCTCTTAAAAATACCCTTCCAATTAGTACACACAAAGACTAAGATGAGGAGGGGGGAGAAGAAGAAGAAGCCGGTTCGGTCCAGGTGCACGCGGTGTGATAAGTGGGCCGGTGGTGATAAGACGGACAGGCCTGTGTGCGTGCGTCTGGCGTCTCCTCCCCTTCGTGGACTGGACTGACAAGGCTGTGTTCAAGTTCACGAGTCTTCCTTCTCCTTCACGCAGTCGGCGAGCAGAGGGCAATGAGGGGGCGTGGCCAGGGCAGTAACCGCGCCCACACAACGACAAAACCGCGACCCCACTGGTCACACGCGTGTCACTCGACAGGGGAGATAGGGGGGGTCCTTGGTTGACGACCGTCGTGACAATTTAGAAAAGTCACAATGAGAAGAAATGTTCATTGAATTGGTCAAATAAAAAACAGTAAGTGCGGAGTCGTCTGCTGCGTGGCCATGTGCTGGTCACACCGCCGCAAAACTAATTGAATCCGCACTTTCGTCAAGTTAAAAGCCCGGATGTTTCGGGCCTGTACTGTATCTATCCCGGTCGAGGATGATGCCTCGTACTGATGTCCAAAACTTTATTGGATTGGATAGGATTTGCCCTTATTAGTCTCGCAGTGGAGAAATTTACATTTAACAGCAGCAAAGTGATGAAAGGAATGAAAATACACGAGCTGCTGGAAAGACAGCCACTCTAGCGGCGCCGTCTTGAAGTCAAAAGAAAAAAAAAAAAACTAAATAACAAATAATATGACAACACAAAGACAATATATATATTGTGGAACATCGTGAAAACTACTACTATTTGATACTAGTTGACACAAATTCCCAGCAGACAAATCAGCCCATTTCCAACGGAGCTTGGGCGCCATCTTGTGCATTTTCTGGGACGCTACATAGGAGTCCAGACGCCTCAAAATGAGACGGAAGGACTTCTTTAATCGATTGCAAACATTTATGCTTTCATCTTCAGAACAATTTGAATCACATTCATAACTGGATGAGTAACAAGAAAGCATCTTCTCCGAATCTGAAGCCATTGTTTTGATTCTCGAGAAAGGCAAGACGTCCTGGCGTGACGTCACGAGCAAGGGGGCGGGACGTTCTGAAACTGAAACTTCATGAGGTCATTTCGAAGTAGTTTTGGGACACTTTAAGTCATTTTATTGGTGTTTTGCATGTGACTAAAAATACACGCCTTGCGTGTTTTGGGTATTTGAGATGCTATAAAACGTTTTTCTTCAGTTAGGAAACAAAAAAAATGATGTCGGTTGTCCTTTAACTCTATGCATTTTTTACATTGCGATTTAACACTGTAACAAATACTTTTCATTAAGTCCTCTTTGAGATGAATCATACCAAATGAAATAGGTTTTAGTTTAAATTTAACAATCTCCTAAAAAAAGTGCTGCTTTGAAAAGTGATAAATAACCAACATAAACCTGAATTTTGCTTCATGAACTTTTTTTATTGGGACATCCCAGAGGGGAATCATCATGATTTTGCGCCACAAATTACATGTGAAATATCCAGAAAGGGAGGAGGTCAAGGGTACTCTGTGTGTGGATGCGAGTCGGGCTGAAATATGAGTAGAGAGGAGCATGTGGAGGTGGAAGACGGGGGGGAAAAAAAAAAAAGAAAAAACCATGAACCAGTTTCATAACCCGCAGCATCTTTTTATGTCAAATATGAGAAGAGTGACAGATAAGCGACAAATCATCATACACACATACACACCTTGGTTTGAGAGAGAACATGTTACACACACACACACACACACACACACACACACACACACACACACACACACACACACACACACACACACACACACACACACACACACACACACACACACACACACACACACACACACACACACACACACGTCTGAGGTGTTTGTGTGTCAACAACAGTCACCCTGCCTTATGTTCTGATTTATTGTTCAAGGAGATCCTCTGATATTTCAACTCAGTGTCTGCTGTACGGACTTCTGGAGCGAGAGCGAGAGCGAGAGTTAGACCGGGACCGGTACCTCCTAAAAGTAAAGGAGAAAAGGGGGGGAAAAAAAGGGGAAGACAACAGAAAAGTTAATTATCACTTGATTGCTACGCCAAATTCCACGCTGATTACTATGGCAAGGTTTGCTGTTATATTGATGACCTCACAACAACCGAAAAAGACCAGCATGGTCATTGAGAGAAATCATGAGTCATTTAAAGGGCAACCGACATCTCCGCACAAGTTGTGTCCATAATTTGTAAAATGGCTTCAAGTAACTTCTACTGAGCGTATTTTACAAAGATTCCACCGCATATAGCTATATTTTAACGTTTAAAACTCGCGCTGAATATTCAGGAAGCCTTGTTTTCCAGTTGGTGACGATCCCCTACGTGACGTCACATTTGGAACGACCCTGACCGAGAAAGCGACACAATGCATTTTGCGTACTTTGTTTGGTCTGAAAACTTCGTGTTGATAGCGAAATTAGAAAGAAAACACATAAATAACGCGATGGTGAATCGTTGTGTGTTGCAGCAAGACTACTATTTGATATTTGCCGACACAAATTCCCAGCAGATAAATCAGCCAATTTCCAATGGAGCTTGGGCGCCATCTTGTGCATTTTCTGGGACGCTACATTGCTGTCATTGACGGCTCGAATTGATATGGGAGGACTCCTTTAATCGATTGCAAACATTTATGCTTTCCTCTTCAGAACTATTTGAATCATATTCATCACTGGATGAGTAACAAGAAAGCATCTTCTCCGAATCTGAACTCTGTGAGCCCATTGTTTTGTTTCTTGAGATGATTGAAGATGACTTGCGTGACGTCACGAACTGGGGGCGGGACTTTCTGAAAAGGCCCAATTCGCAGCTCAATTTTTTGCAGATTTTGACCACTTTAAGTCATTTTTATTGGTTTTGCTTTTGAATAAAAATATCATACTGCATGTTTTGGGTATTTTAGATGTTATAAAACGTTTTTCTGATGTCAGTTAGGAAACAAAAAAATGGTGTCAGTTGTCCTTTAAGTGACTGAACTGCATTCTCGAAAATGTGTGTGGGGAATGAAAATGCATTCAAGCTAGCAGTGGTAGGCTAATTAAAAATTGTAAAAACATACATGTACTGGTTTGGTATGATACTTTACTTACTTTTACTTTTCATGAGTAAAATTATTATATATTTTATTGGACAAATTATTTCTACACAGAACAGTGCACGTGTCCGCATCACCATTTTTCCATGCAGAAAAAAAAAATATTCTCCGCAAAGGCATAGATTTTGCTATGACATTTATTATCAAATTATTAGAGTGATGCAATGATTTTTCTCCACAGATGATCCAGAGCTGCAGACGAATAACTGGTGGTTTTTTTCCCCTTCAAAGAAATGAGCAATTTTTCAAAAAGAATAGTATTTTGTTGTTAAGTATTAATATTTTTAATTACTATGACTTACATTTTGTTTCTCTTTGGTTATTATTATTTTTTTTTTTTTTTGCTCTTATCAAACCCAAGTCTCATCGAGAGAAATTTAATGAAGCATAAATAATAGTGACGGGCACAGAATGTGAAGAGGAAGAGATGTCCTTACATACCTTCTGGATGAGCTGGAATCCCGGCCTGAGGGACAAGAGCACAAAGAGTCGTCATCAAAAAAATAACCAAACACACACAAGACCCTCTCATAAGGCCCACTGGTCTTGAAATGTTACTTATATCAGTTTTGAAACACTGTTGAGCATTATTGGCAAGATTGTAAAAACACAATGGCATTAATAGCAATATAGAAGAGGGTACCCCTGCTTCTCCTTCATTTCAGGAAACACATTTGACATGATTGGAATATTTACTGGATTTTATTGATCATGTCTATATGATGCAAAAAAGTTAACTAATACAGTGATGCCTTGGCTTACGAACTTAATTGGTTCTCAGACAGAGTGTGTAAGGCGAAAAGTGTGTATCCCAAAAATTAATTTCCCATAGGAAACCATTAAAATGAGAATAATCCGTTCCCGGGTCGCCATAAAACATAATTTTCTACTTTCTAAGCCTTAAAACTACACAAGATATACCTTATTTCATGTATGATAAATGTGCTACGGTATTATAATTAAAGAAATAAACTACTGTATAATAAAGTGGTTTTATTTACCTTTGTGATGGTCGGTGATGGCTTGATGGAATGGAGTGGCCGGTTTCATCAACATTAAACACATGAGGAACATAGCTTTCTTTCATCATGTTGAGGAATGATCCCTTGGAGGTGCTTTCTCTGCGATAATTTTACCTTTTTCCTCATCAATTGTGTTCTGTTTAGCTGGGTTGCAGGTTATTTGTGGAGCCTGATTGATGGGAAAAAAATTCCTTGTGTGTGCTACATACCTAGCAATAAATAAATAATGGTTTTAACCTTGCAGTCTACACTCTGCCTTTGAAACGAGTCAAAATTTTACTCTCTTCTATCAATTTTGTCACTCTCTCTCTGTCGTCTGCCTGTTTCTTGAATGTTTAAACCACCTCACTGCTGCGTTCTTGACCAATCACAAGGCTTTAACCCGAAGACTGGGGGTGGGGAATAGAGGACAAAAAAAATGTCGGAAGCCATTTGCTTTTTGGAGAATGGGCTCATCCGCGAACGACATATCATTCATTGTGGCAGCTCCGTGTGATCCCCAAAAAATACTTTGTATGCCAAGGTAAAAATTTTCATCAATTTAACGTTCGGAAACTGAAACGTTCGTAAGCCAAGTGGTGCGTAAAACGACATATCACTGTATTTAGATTACATCAAGCTTGTCACACTCAAGAGCCCATGCGTGCTTACGCTGCAATCACATGTCAGATTTGTATCAACAATTGTTGCCAACAATTTGTATCAACAATTGTATCAACAATTTGTTGCCCAAGACTGATACCCCAATTGTGACACAATAAATCGTAGAATAAAGCCATTTGAAGCATACAGAAGAAACCAATTTTTTGACTGCGTGCTGAAGACTTGACTTTCGAAAGCGCCTCAATTGTCCCGAGTCTGAGGATCGGGCTGGTAAATGTTTGCTCCTGCGAGGGGTCAGCACCCTCCCACGGTCTTACCATGTTTGGAGGGAGAGGGCGAGTTGCTGCTCTGGCGTCCGTACTGTCGCTCCCATTCATCTCGCTCTTTTTCGCGCCGCTCACGCTCCCTAAACAGAGAAGCCTTGAGGTCAGACACATTTCAACACACTCAAATACCAAGCGGTCCACCTGCGTACGCGCCGACTTACTTCATGCGTATCTTGCGTGCCATGGCTCGTAGTTCTCCCTCTCTCTCCTGTAAAACAATCACTTGAGAAATAAGAGGAAATGGAGGCGAGGCTAGGACAGTTTTTGTTGACGGTGAAATGAAAACGCACAATGAAAACCAATTAAAATGAGTTTTACAAAATCCAAAGTATAGTCAAAAGTGAAAATAGTCTTTGTCACCCTTTTTATTGATCCCATACGTTTCTTGGGTTCATTTTTTAAGGCAAGGTGGCTTTACTTATGTCGCGCACAGCTAACTTAGAAATTGTCGTTGATCAAAGCGGGTAAAGTGAAAGTAAGCGATTTTGCCTCAGTTCAGTTCCTCAAAGCAGACCTTGTTGCTCTTCTCTGGAATACGACAGTATATTACCACTTTGCTGTCAGATCAAGCAAGATGTCTGCCGTTGGGGTGGTTGGCAGTTGGACAAGACAGATAACTGCCTGTTGATGTGTGCATGTACTGTATGACATCGTCAAAGGATGAGGAGACAGACGCTTGTTTGGTTAGCCGTTAGCTTGTATGTAAAAAGTTTCCTAGCATGCATGTTTTTCATTGAATTGCAACCACAGTGCTTGCCATATCTCTTGCTTACTCTAAATTTTCCCCTGAACATTACCTGAGAGTAGAGCTAAATCCTGGCCACGAAGCACAGGGAATGGAATTCAGACTGCTGTCAGCATAGTGGACAGGGCTACAATTAGCGCTTTACCCGACGGTGTGATACTTGTGTGCTTTCAGGCTAGTGTGATTCTAAAAATAGACACCATTTGGATCAACACTTTAAAGCAGCACTGCACTGTGTTTTTTTTTAATATTTTAACTCATTCACTGCCATTCCCAAATTTATTCAGGAATTGAAAATATGACGTGGTGCACCAATTTGGTGCAGGTAAAGCGCTGGTAGACTTCTGGCAATGTTTTATGTCTTCCACAAGGGGCAGCATTAGTCTTTTGTACAGCCGCCCACACTTGCACCTCATATTACTCCAGACCCATGTAACTTAGGAATTAACTTTTTTTTTCCCTGACGAAAGAAGACGCTTTGGAGTGGACACATTTTTATAAAGTGAATGAGTTAATTGTGAGTGGATATTCATCTGTTTGTTACAATAAATTAATACCTATTTAAAATGGAATATTACATAACACTGTGACCTTTTTTTTTTAAATCTCACACCTGTCAAATACACGTTATGACGTTATACGGTCAAGTATAGAATCAACTTTAAAATTCTTCTTTATACAGTAAAGTCTTGTTATATCGATATTCTTGGGATTCGGAAAAAATATCGATATAACCGGACTATCGATATATCCGATCCTGCGGCATGTAAATTTTATCCTTGCGTTCATAGAAATAGTATCGTAATAAGCAGTACTATCGATATAACGAGACTTTACTGTACATTTAAAGCTATCCATAACCTTGCCTCCCCATACTTATCTAACCGTCTTTAAATTTCTATTCCCTCTCGTTCCCTCAGACCCTCTTCCTCCCTCCATCTCTGTGTGCCATCCCCTGCCCATCTCAGCACAATGGGGGACAGGGTTTTCAGCTGCTCTGCCTCCAAACTCCAGAACTCACTTCCTCCCAACATTCGTAACATCGATTCTCTTCCCACCTTCAAATCCCAACTAAAAACACACCTATTTAGAATAGCATTTTCTGTGTAGCTCTATCTCTTGTTTCCATTTATTACTGTATTTTATTTATTGTATTCTATTTGTGATTGGATTTTATTTATTATAGCACCTATGCTTGTGTGTGACTGGAAAGTGTCCTTAAGAGCTTTGAAAGGCGCTTAAAATAAAATGTATTATTTTAATTATTATTACTATTATGACAACAAAAATAATAAAAAGGACAAGGCACCTAAGCATTTTCAAAATGGTGAAAATAAAATACAGACAACGCAAACAGAAGACTGAACATAAATACACATGGATACGAATACTTGTGAGAAGAACGAGCACACAAACAAATGCGTGAAAAAACATGTTCAAACGGTCATAAGCATATTGTACTGACAAACAAATGCATTCACACACACACAAAAATACGACAAAACATACACAAATAAAGACATTAGCAAACCGGCACCAAAAAACAGACACGCGCGCACACCTGTCGTTTGTGCTCCTGCTGCTTGATCTTCACCTGCGCCGCTTTCTTATCCGCCTTGGCTGCAGGAGATGGAAATTCTGAGCAAATATCACAGAGGAAATGACATGTCCCACTTGCCGTCGCATGCACTCACACTGCCTGTTCAGGGCCTTCTGCATGCGGAGCTTGAGCTTCTCCTGCGGCGTCAGCTTGGACTGCGGGCGACACCGTTGTATTAGCAACTTCACAACAGAGCGCTCGATACAATTTGGAGCGTACAATTTGGATGATTCAAAGTGGGTAACGGGTGAACTTTCTCATCTTTGGAACCTTTTGTCACACGTGCCCTTGACACAAGTGTCCGGTAAATTAGTTAATAGAAAGAGGGCGGTGGAGGGGGTGGCGCGGCGGTCTAAGAGGAGGAGATTAATGCACGAGGACAGCTGAGAGAGCAGCGAGGGACGCTATGAAAAACAAAAGCAAGTTCAGGTCCGGCGAGTTCACAAAAGAGCCAGTGGCGCTTTGCCGCCGACACACCCAGCAGTGGGCTGTTCAAACCTGGCCAGGCAAGAAAGATGGCAGGCCACAACACCGCAGGCGAGTCAAACGCGGGAGGGCCGAGTGCAACTTTTTGACGGAGAGGTATGGCGTGTATGCAAAACGACAACGATTCTTTGCCAGGAAAAGATGAACAAGAACAAGCAAACGGCGGGGAGGAGGCGGACAGCATAAAAAAAAATAATGTAAAAAAAAAAATCCGCAATGATTGACAGTAAAATACTATCGCACTTCGTGATCTCAACAGTTGAAAACTGTAGGACATTGAAATATGTTCTATTGTTTAAACAAGCCCAGACATTTGTCCACACCCTACAAAGTTATAATCACCTGGGTTAAACACACTCATTAGCCAGAACAAACCAGAGCTTAAAAAGTAAATATTAACAACAAAATGCACGCTAAGACAATAAAGACCAGTCGAATGGAGCACTGTGTCACTGACTTTTGCCCACTTTGCTTTGACTAAGGCGGATGTGTACGGGTGGGTTAAATGAGAAAGAAAACATTATTTCGGGAGGGGGGGGGGACACGGGGCTTCTACGTCGGCGCGTGGTGGTCGGCGGGCCACGTCAGCCTGTCAGGGATGAGGGAGGCGTAGTAGGTTTTAGCAAGAAACCTCGGCCACATCAAATTCTTACTGACTTTGGCGGCTCCCGTCTTTTTACCACCCGCTGTTTCAGGCCTGCAGGGATGACAAGGGAAAATGGAGAGAAAAAAAATTGATTGGAGTTTTATTTCATTTCAGACAACTTTTTTTAAACACTTGTATCACAGCTAAAATGTTACGAATAAATAGACTCTTAAAAGGTGAGTCAAAATAGTTTTTTTTAAACATGTTCTACTGTTCTAAATGCAGAAACTGATTGAAATTACATCCGTGAAATATGAATTGAGCAACAAAATGTACCTTTTTTTCCCTCTTAGGTGGCGGCCATTTTGAAAATGACATCATCTGAACAATTTTTATTTTATTTTCAAAATGGCCACCACCTGAGATAACGGCGAAGAATGTGGATTTTGCTTTTAATGTCATATACACGTGCATTAACTCATTCGCTGCCATTCCCGAATTTATTCGGGAATTGAAATGTGTGGGGGTGCTGATAACGCGCTGGTCAGACCTCTGACCCTGTTTTTCCCTTCCACAAGGGGGCAGCATTTGCCTTTTGACCATTGTAGCGCTTTGTTACAGCTACAGCTCCCATAAAATCAAACATTGTATGGTCTTGGAGAAGTGCAACTGTGGCGGCTTGGAATTGAAGCGGATTTATGTGGGAAAGGCGATGTGAGACAGTGTCTTTTCTTCAGTGGATGCTACTGCTTCGTGTTTGCTTTCAACATTTAGGTTGGAGCAGACGTGCACATTTTACCATGTTGTCCCTGATGCACTGGTGAAAAGGATGCTTTGATCCTCTCCTCTTTCATCTATAACTGCTTCATACAACAATGAGGGTGCAGAAAGTGCTTAAAATGGAATGATTGTGGTTTTGTGTCGTGTCACATTATTTGTTTTTTTTTTTTTTTTCATTCAAGATGGTGCCGCTAAGAGTGGTTGCTTTTACAGCAGGTCCTGTATTTTATTTTTCTACTTCTACCTTTCCTTTCCTCTTACTTTCATGTAAATTTCTCCACTGCGAGACTAACAAAGGCTAATCTAATGCAATCCAATAAGTACTCATGAGGCAAAAGACTATATACTCATTGACCAACGGATTCCAGATTTTTCATCTGATTGTTTCTTATTTCTGGACCAATTTTGCCTTTACTGCATTAGCATTGGTTAATAATAGCTGACAGCAGAGTCAGACTTCAATTTAACTTTAAATTACATCGCCGTCATAAGAATGAAAATAAATCAAGGACCTCCCCCCCTATGCATTCTTTTCAATGACTCGTTACGCTCATTGATAGTTCTTACTTTCTTAGCTTGTCGGTAACGGTGTTAGTGGAAATAGGGGGCCCTCTGTCGTCAGGGGAGGGGCTGTGGTCGAGGCGGTCGGGGGATGACGAGGGGCTGCTACTGCTGCTCTCGCCTCGCCTGTGAGCGCCGCTGCTGCGCACGCTTCGCCGAGAGGAACCCCCCTGCCTTGAGCTGGATCGAGATCTGAAAACCAAAGGGAGGTGAAGTCACAGGCACAAATACAGTCGTTAAAAAGAATGTTTCGAAAAGGACGCGTTTCCACCTTGTCCGCTTTCTTGAAGAGTATCGCTTCCTCTCCCTTGATCGAGATCGCTCTCGTCTCCTCCGGGACCCGGCTCGTTCGCGCGAGTATGACCGGGAATGTCGTCTCAAGCGGGAGCGGGTTCGAGAACGTCGGTCGTCCCTTCCTCGTCGCCCTCGGTAGCGTGAACGGGAGGACGAAGAGGATGACCGTGATGAAGAGTCAGAAGAGGTGTATGATGGGGAACGGCTGGACGAGGACCTCCGTCTCCTGAACGAAAACAGTTTCTATAACGTCCAGCACCTAGGCCGATTATTTCTCACTTTAGGGGGTATACGATTGATCATGCCATTACTCTAATTGATTGAGTTACACGTCATGTGTTGAAACCTGTCAAATAAATTAGGCCATGTTAACCCGCACATGCATTTTAACAAAAAAACAAGTTTTGTTCTTTGAGACATTCAAACATAGGCTTTTACTAATGTGAGTGACTCCATCTTTTGAACGTAAATTGAGGAAAACGGGCGCCTAAGTGAGTCATCGATGGGTTAACTCATTCGCTGCCATTCCCGAATTTATTAAAGTGTGACGAGGGGCACCATTACCGAATTTGTTCGGGTTTTGGTTTTTCTTGCGGGGGTACTGATAAAGCCCGAGTCAGACCTCTGGCAATGTTATTTTTCCTTCCACGAGGGGGCAGCATTTTCCTTTTGTTCATGTTAGTGCTTTGTACAGCTTCAGTTGTTGTGAAATCACAATATAAATCAATATGTATGCTTTGTGTTGTATTTTGTACATCTGCCCCCGTTTTGAGCTCAGATAACTCCAGAACCATGTAACTTAGGAATTTACTCTTTTTTATGATAAAAGAAGAGTCTAAGGCACAGGTGTCAAAGTCAAGGCCCGCGGGCCAAATCCGGCCCACCACATCATTTTTTTCAGCCCGCGAAAGCAAATAAAACTTGTTAAATTCCATGATGATTGCTAAAATCTGAGCCAAAATTTCATATTTTTGGATGTCAACCACAATAAAAGTCATTATTCTTGACTTCAGATTTGAAAACGAGTTATTCATTAATTTGCTGTGTGCTCTATATGTAATATTTGAAGGGATTTAAACATTCTAATGGGTTCCCCAAATTCATAACGGCCCTGGAGAGGAAACCATCACTACAATGTGGCCCGCGGCAAAAAATGACTTTGACACCCCCGGTCTAAGGTTTTTAACGCTGTATTGAATGTTTATATAGTCCTAAAACTCAATATTTTGCGGGTCCTGCAATTTCAGTGAAAATTACAAAAACCGGGGCACTGGAGTGGATACATTTTTGCACATCATCTGGCAGTGAATGAGTTAATGTGATTAAAAAAAAATACTCCTTTAAGAAAGCCTTACTTTGCACCTTTTGTTTTTGCAGTTTGGACACAGATGAGGTAACATCTGCTTGGAGTTGGAAAGTTACTAAATAAAGCGACAAAACAGCAATAGTTGGCAAAACTAAGCCACTGCTAGCGTCATTGCAACTCTGCACGGTGGCAAAAGCTGTACTCTTTATTTGCTTGGTAGAACAGGTTATTCTATTCTCGGTATTTAGGATGCAAAATGTCAGACCTTTTTAGACACCTTTGTATTGGCTACTTTCATTTCATACGCTGACACGTGCGAGTGACCAATTGATATATTCATTCTCTTAAATATTCATTCATATTGTATCGCAGACTCTGAATAGCCAAGTGTTTATTTTCTACAGTGTATATTATTATGAACAGAAGGCTCAAGACACAAAAAACCAAATGAGCTCACTAAATTCACGAGACCCCAAAAAATTGTAACCTGGACAGACAGCCTATTCCAGTAACTTTTGAACGTCAAATATATTTATTTAGGAGAGGGATGGGGGTGCATGCCCCAAATGAGAGGACTCTCCCCTTGCCAGCAATCATGTCAACAAACAAACCAATGAAAAGCCAGGAAGAGGGAAAGTTACCGACCGGGAGCCCCTGCTATGACCTGCGGGATGCTGCGTGTTCTGGCCGGAGGCGGCCTGTGCCGCGGCTACCGCTGCCACAGCTTCGTCGTCACTGCCTCCAAAGCTGGTAATGAAGGTGATCTTCTCCGGACCGGGGGTCTGCGAGCGCGAGCGGGACTCGGAGCTGGATTCCGACTCTGGTCTGAAGAAGAAACAAAAACCTTACTAAAAGAGCGTCACTAACAAGGTTGAGAGGAAAAATACAAATAGAAGGAGAAGCACACCGTTTATAAGGATCGTATGTTGGACTATCTCTCCTGGCGTAGCTGAAGATGGAAAAAGAAGAAACATAGTCAAACAAATTGGGAAAATAGTGGCATGTAATGTGCTTTTTCTTTTCTATCATACTTTCACATATATTTTCATTGCAGTTTATAAAAAAATACGTCTGTGTAAGCTGTCAGTCGTACAGGAGTAGTCCATTGATGAAAAGGTTTCTACAGCTGTCATACACACACACACACACACACACACACACACACACACACACACACACACACACACACACACACACACACACACACACACACACACACACACACACACACACACACACACACACATATATATATATATATATATATATATATATATATATATATATATATATATATATATACACACACACACACACACACACACACACACACACACACACACACACACACACACACACACACACACACACACAGTAAAGTCTCGTTATATCGATATTGGTTATATCGATAGTATCGCTTATTACGATACTGCGCGCAGGGTCGGATATATCGATAGTCCCGGTTATATCGATATTTTTTCGGACTCCCGAAAATATCGATATCACGAGACTTTACTGATATATATTATATATATAGTAAGAGAAGCTATTTTTATAAATGAATAGTGGTGTGAGGTTCAATTTGGATCGTGCTTACGACAGAATTCTTAGATCGTTACCACGTCGGCTTAATCATGCTGATGAGTCATGCCTCTGGACATGAGGGATATATAAAGGGCCAGAATTACCAGCAACATTTTGTTCGCTGACGAAGCTTCTCGGATGAGGAGCGAAATGGCCGACATCTTCAAAGAAGTACAAATGACGGCTGAAGAAACCTTTTCACCGTTTCTAATAAATAGCACTGTGAAAGAATGGCTTTAAAAATGTACTAAATACAACTTAAAAACTATTAAGGACAAAATTAAGCACGATGGCTTCTGTCGATATAGATGTACCTGGGCGGACTGATTTGTCGTCCTTTAAGTCTTTTTTCTCTGAACTCTCTCCTCTGTCTACGAGAACGGCGACCCTTAAAAAAAATCAACAACTATGTCACATAAGGATATGAAACACGCAGACAGACGCACACCTTCCGAGAAAGGACATATGCTTACAGAGTACATGGCTTTTTCAGCCTCCAGGGCCTTGGCATGCTTGATGGCCTCCACCTCCTCTTTATCCTTCCTCAACATCCTGACGGGCACAATTATGACACACTTTTAAGTCAACCAGGCATCATCGGTGGGAAACAGTGCCCTCTAGTGCTAATGAGGAGAAATGTAAAGCAGCTATTGCCTCTACCAAAAACTATGACGATAGATGCCCCTTAAAATAACGTGAACACCTACTTTATATTATGTACACATGAAGTTTTAATTTTGTGGTTGATAAATATATATTTTTTTCCCATTCCAACAAAATATTTACTTCCTCTTTAACTCATTCACTGCCAGACAATGTGCAAAAATGTATCCACTCCGGTGCCAGGGGTTGTGTCATTTTCACTCAAATTGCAGGACCCACAGAATATTGAGTTTGAGGACTACATAAACATTCAATACAGCGAAAGAAACCTTAGAATCTCTTCTTTTATCAGAAAAACAATAGTTGATTCCTAAGTTATATGGGTCTGGCGTTATCTGAGCTTGAAATGGGAGCAGGTGCACAAAATACAATGCAATACATACATATTGGTTTATATATATTATTATCATCATCATCACTTGCTAGCTATTTGCTATCTATTAGCTGGCTAGCGAGCTATAATTTCCCCATTGTGGTGTGAATAAAGGTTTTCTGATTCTGATTTAGCTAGCTATCAATTCACTATCTAGCTGGCTGGCTATTTAGCTGACTGGCTATGTAGCTAGGTATTTGTTGGGTAACGATTGGCCAGCTAGCTAGCTTTCTAAATATTTAAGTTACTTCGAGGTTGAGTGAAAACCAAAACCCCAACAGATTCGGGAATGGCGCTCCACATCATGCTTTTCAATTCCTGAATAAATTCAGGAAATGGCAATGAATGAGTTATGAAAAGTCACCGGATTTGGACAGCCACTAATGCTCAAACATTGGCAAATAAATAAACAAATAAAATTAAATACAATATACACTACTACCTGACAAAGTCTCCCTCAGCCATTCCGTAAGGAGTGGCCGTTTTGCTGAGCTCCGTCTCTTGCTCGTGGTTCAGTTCGTCAATGTCAACTTCCACATCTGTCAATGAAAACGCACTCATGCTATTTGGACACCATCGTTTCGTTCAATCGTGTGCAAATTACATTCAATTTATCATCACGGATGATTGGCCTAAATGCATGACGTTGAAAGCTCCGCGACATTTATATTGATCTCATTACAGAACAACCTCGACCCCAAAATACAAGCAGCTCTTGGCTTTGAGAAAGACTGTGATGGAGAATAAGAAGTTATCATATTTAAAACTTTCGTGCTGTTATATGCTTAGTCAACATGTGTGACTCGAATACACAATTGAAGCAACGACAACCTGAGGTCCACAGACACAGCTTGTTAAACTGTCATCTTCATCTAGGAGATCTGGCCTTGGACAGAATTTAGGACCTGGGAAACTCCTTATCGCCGGTGTAATTTAGGACTTGAAACTCCTTCACAGGAAGAGCTCATTAGCCAGGTTACACATTTATCAGTTAATGGCAAAGACGATGTTTTATTGATTGATTTATCAAGAGGTGTGGTATTCTAATCGAGAAAACTATGTTTTACTAATGTGTCACTCTCAATAAATAGCTTGGCAGAGGGCTGCAGAATGCAGGCGTCTGTCACGAAAGGCTACGTCCCCTGCCGGCAGTAAAGACAATCTTTCTGGGTTTGAGTTTTTGTCCACAGTGTTCGATCGAACACCTCTGACAGACTGTCACTATTTTTTTAGAGCTCACCGATATCTGGGATGACCTCATCCTCTTCGGATTCACTATTCTCTGAATTGTCTTCATCCTTGTCTGAAGCGGGCTCGGGGTCCGTCACAGTGCTGTTTTCGTATGTGTAACCGATGGCAACCTTTTTCTCAGACAGCCTGCAAACAGACAATTGCCACCGTTAGTGAGAAACGAGTGGTTTACGTCTATGTATGTACATACTCTGTCACAATCTCAATTTTTCTCACATACAAATACACACAACACACGCACACTGGGGTGTGGAAAAATGATCTAACGCATATACTTTTTCTTGTCTTCTTCGTTTGTCTTCTGTAGTCCACCGTAGAGTTCATCCACGTATATCTGGTACAAACACTGCTCCTCTGAGACTGTGGGAGGACACCAGAGTTTAAGCACAACATTGCCTCATAGGTACTGCCACTCCTCACTGACATAAAAAAAATGTTTTATAGCATCTAAAATACCCAAAACACACAGGCTGATATTTTTAGTCAAATTCAAAACACCAATAAAAATGACTTGGTGTCCCAAAACTGCCACAAAATGAGCTCGAAAACTGGCGATTCAGAAAGTCTCGCCCCCTTGTTCGTGACGTCACTATTGGTCACACACTGCCTTGCTCCAGAATCAAAACAATGGTTTCAGAAAGTTCAGATTCAGAGAAGATGCTTTATTGTTACTAATCCAGTTATGAATATGATTCAAATAGTTCTGAAGAGGAAAGCATAAATGTTTGCAATCAATTAAAGTAGTCCTTCCGTATCAATTTAAGCCGCCTGGACTCCAATGTAGCGCCCAGGAAATGCACAAGATGGCGCACAAGCTCTGTTAGAAATGGGCTGATTTGTCCACTGGGAATTTGTGCAAAGTTACACCTTCTTTATGCGTGTTACCGCAATTGGCTGCGACACACAACGATTCACCATCGCGTTATTTATGTAGTTGTCCTAATTTCGTCATCAACACAGATCAACACGAAGTTTTCAGACGAAACAAAGTACCCAAAATGCATTGTGTGTAGCTTTCTCGGTCACGGGCGTTCCCTCTGTGACGTCACTTAGGGGATCGTCATCAACTTGAAAACAAGACTTTCTGAATATTCAGCGCGAGTCTTAAACGTAAAATATAGCTATATGCGGTGGAATCTTTGTAAAATGCGCTTAGTAGAGGTCATTTGAAGTGATTTTACAAATTATGGACGCAACTCGTCCGGAGGTGTCGGTTTTCCTTTAATGGAAGTCACGGAAATATAACAACTGTTCATCACGATCTTGGGTCAACAAGATTTATCGTTTGCTTCTGTGCTGGATGTCAGAGAACATGTTACTGACTATTGGCAAAGTCGTTCTGCACCAAGCCTCTGTAGCGCTCATAATTGCATTTCCTCTCCTCCATCTCTTGCTCTGGGATTCTGAAAGACAAAAAAAACAGTCAACGTGCAGGAAAGTACATTAAAAGTGAAATATTTCACATGTACGACTCGTGCAGTTAAAGAAAAATCCACACTTTAGCGCAGGGGTGTCAAAGTAATTTTTTGCCGCGGGCCACATTGTAGTTATGGTTTCCTCTCGAGGGCCGTTATGAATTTGGGGAACCCATTAGAATGTTTAAATCCCTTCAAATATTACATATAGAGCACACAGCAAATTAATGAATAACTCGTTTTCAAATTTGAAGTCATGAATAATGACTTTTATTGTGGTTGACATCCAAAAATATGACATTTCGGCTCAGATTTTAGCAATCATCATGGAATTTAACAAGTTTGATTTGCTTTCGTGGGCCGAAAAAAATGATGTGGCGGGCCGGATTTGGCCCGCGGGCCTTGACTTTGACACCTGTGCTTTAGCGTGTCTTAAAAATGTGTCGGAGAAATTGAAGGGTAAAATATAGAGCGGATCTAAACTCACGGTGTGGTGATGAGTGGAGGCGTGTAGGTGGGGATGTAGTCGAGGTGAGCCCGCACGTCAAAACGGTCAATCATGTTACTGGCATCACCTTGCCAAGGCATCCTTAAACACAGACACGCAAAAGAATATCCAGTGAGTTACTTAAAATAAAATGAAAAAAAAAGATTGCAAACAAAATGCATGAGTTGTCATAAGCACTGGAATGCTATTATAGTTTAACTCATTCACTGCCATTCCCGAATTTATTCAGGAATTGAAAAGTGTGACGTGGAGCACCATTCCCGAATTTGTTCGGGTATTGGTATTGGTTCGGGTAAATCAATATGCATGAATGGCTGCCGCTGCTCACCCGCACAAAAAAAAAAATCCAGTGACTGTAAAGTGTCCTTGAGAGTTTTGAAAGGCGCTTAGAAATTAAATGTATTAATAATACTAATACTAATAACAATAACAACAACAATAACAACAATAACAACAATAATAATAATAATAATAATAATAATAATAATAATAATAATAATAATAATAATAATAACAATATAAGCGCCTTTCAAAACTTGTATTTTGTACAACCGCCACCATTTCAAACTCAGGTAACTCCAGACTCATATAACTTAAGAATTAACCTTTTTTTCCTGATGCAAGAAGATAGTGTAAAATGTTTCTAACCCTGGATTGAATGTTGATGTAGTCCTTAAACTCAATATTTTGTGGGTCGTGCAATTTGAGTGAAAATGAAAAAAACCCTGGCACTGGAGTGGACATATTTTGTGCACAATACTGGCAGTGAATGAGTTAAAAGGTTTAAGCAAATGCTTCATTTACTATGGATTATCATTGATTGATCTACTTTGGGAAAGTAAATTTCTTAACTTCAAGTGTAGCAGGATGATGAACCTTCAAAATACACAACACTCTGAATTTCAGCTGATGGTGTTATCATTTTATGCCAATTTTCAAAATTGTGTGTGTGTGTGTGTGTGTGTGTGTGTGTCCCCTTACATGTTAATGGGAGACTCTGCAGCCAGAGCCACAGCAGGATCCAAATGGATCTTGTAGGCTCGACCATGAACCTGTAGGAACTGGGCCGGATCCTTTTTCTAAAAGGAGACAAAAATTCGAAACTTCTACAAAGGTCACGTCAAAACAAAAAGAGGCGACTGAACAAGTGAAAAGGATGGAAAAACAAAGCAGCAGAACGATTCTGCATTGATCGGGTTTCCATTTTCCAACATTTCCCGCCTTTTCCAAAACCAACTTACGATCTTCTCATAGTACTCTCGGCGGCGCTCGCCACGTCGCTTGTAGTCGACCATCATGCCACGGAGCTTGCGCTCGTGCTTGCGGGCCTCCTGCCACATGACGGCGCCGCTGGGGGTGGGGGCGCGGCGGGGCACGGTTGCTGCAGTGAGGAATGGGAAAAGAGGTGGCGGTTAGCACACTATTGCGAACATGCTAACCGGTCGACCAAGATCCCCCGCCCCTACACTAGCCTTTGGGCAACTAACAGATTTTATCAAATAATTTTTGGGTTGCAGCTGCAGTACATTTTTAAAACCGTGAATACGTTCTAACATGCACACACTAACATGTGACGCTGTGTTGGAGCTTGTCGAGATGCTGCACGGTACATAGACATACAGTGAGACCTCAACTTAGAAACACCTTATCTTACAAACTTTTCGTCTTACAAACATCAAATTTCTGAAAATTAAACCTTATAATAAGCACTATTTTCATAATACACACCCACCACGGCTGGCGGAGTGATCTTCGGCGGAAGCACATGACCGAACAGCACCAGAGGTTAAGTTACCAACAGTCCATATGGAAGGTGACTCTCCTTCCATAAGCCATCAACGACCATCAAAAAGGTAAATAAAACGTTATTTCTTTAATTACAGTCCTCATGTAATGTGCTTCTCTTTCCAAACAGCAATTCCCTTTGACATTCGACCTCCAACGTCATTCCATCAAGCCATCAATGACCATCACAAATGTAAATTAAGTGACTTTATGATACAATGCAGTGTATTTCTTTCATTACAATACAATAGCACATTTATTATACATAGAATAAGGTATGTTGTGTGTCGTTTTAAGGCTCATTTAGTTGAAAAGTATATTTTATGGAAACCCGGGAACGGATTATTCCCATTTTAATGGTTTCCTATGGGAATTTTTTTTTTGAGATACACACTTTTCGCCTTACACACTCTGTCTGGGAACCAATTAAGTTCGTAAGTTGAGGTCTCACTGTACTCCATTTTGTCTTTTTTTTCCCTCCATCATAAATTACACCAAAGGTTTGACACACTGCCTTGCTGACTCTTTCCACCTATCTCACCGTGTCAATTTATTTCTATACGTAATGGAGCGTGCGATTGCAGTAACTTTAATCCATGGGGGAAAATTATCTCTGGGAAGGTTGCAATCAGAGATTTTACTTAATTATTTTTTTATTCGTCGTCAGAGTTGATGGATTTATTCATTACAGCTGTAAAAATGGAACTGAAAGGGTGAGCTTCTTGGCAGCTTCTGCAGTTCAAAGGATAACGCCCTTGCTTACAATATTGCTGTCACCAAATAGAGGCGAGTTTGCAAGTGCTGAAAACCTTTCTGGCCTTCTTATCAACTAGAAGGACAAAGCCAGTTTATTCCCGCCAAGAAAACAGAAAACTAGCACGAAATAATGTTGCCTTATTGTTGTCTTACAAGAGAAGACAGTGGAAAACGAGTCTTTGAGTCAATGGGGCTGAACAGTGTTCAAGACATGTCACCTAAGATGTGAATTTGCACATAGTAAAAGCACGGATTTATTGACATGACAGAAACATTTGACACAATATATATTCCTCTTTGACAAGACATATAGACCAGCTAAATGATGCTAAATGAACGTATTAAAAACACATTTGCATACATGGTTTCGAATATTTTTTTTTTCAACAACGTTTCGTTGTGTGGTGTCAGGAAAAATAACGCAAACCCCAGAACAGAAATGGGGAGTTTATTAAAGTCATTATCATCTACGTTTCGTGCAAGTGGGGTCGAAGTAAAATGTGACAGAAACAGAAAAAAACATATTTTGTGCGAATGGGGGCGGGGCGGTCGTGAATAAGAAGGAAGTAGTGTTACACGAAGCCGCGACGTTGCTGTCATTTTGCGATAGACCTGAAACTCGCACGTTTTCAAATAAATGTCTGATAGCATTATGTTCGATATATTTGTGTTTTTAGTATGCATAAATTAGTAAAGGGTCATTTTTCAAAACGACCCTAAAGACAAAATCATCAGCACTCTCACGCAAATTTAACGTGGATCAATTCAATTATTGCTAACCCCAATGCAATTTTTAAAAGGTCACTTCATTCGTTGTCTATCATTTCTTGAAACCAATTTGAGAAAACCAGAAAAGTAAAAAGGTTTCAAGAGTACGCAAGCGTTTGTCAGGAGCCGCAACGATTTGACTGATAGTGCGTGTAGATGCAGTGGGCGCTTTTGACCGAGAGGCTAGTTTAGCTTAGCATAGCTACTAGCGGCTAAATGCATCAGAGCACATGACATATCGTCTGTCTACCTAAAAAAAATCGCACAAAAACATAGTTCTCTACATTTAACGTGCACACGACTTACCGGTTTTAAGGGCAACGATTAGGAAACTGGGTGAAAATTCGCTGAACCAGAGAGGGCACCGTACACGCCTTCTTCCGTGCTGCTTTTCTCCCTCGTGGAAGTGAACGATGGTGGGAGGCAATGAGCCCCCTGGCGGACTTTGGAGTTACTACATTACCTTTGATTTCAATCAGTTTAAAATCAATTGACGGTTTATTATTGTGGTTTTACTTTTTCTTGTTTGGGTGTCTATAAAGCACTGGCCATGGCCTCTGGCAATGTTTTTACCTTCCAGACGGGGCAGCATTTCTCTTTTTCCCTGTTAGCACTTTGTTCCAGCTTCAGCTGTTGTTAAAGTGCTGTATAAACTAATATATATGTATTGCATTGTATTTTGGACAGCCACCCTCATTTCAAGATCATATAACCACAGACCCATGTAATTTAGCAATGAAGTCTTTTTGTGATGTAGAAGAGAGTTGAATTGAATGTTTATGTAGACTTAAAACTCAATATTCTGTGGGTTCTGGAATTCGAGTGACAATGACAAAAACCCTGGCACTGGAGTGGATACATTTTTGCACGTCTATAACGTGACTTTAAAGTTGTGTGAACGTATTTTACAAAATTCTGATATATTTACCCCACTCCAAACCTTACATGGTGCCATGTGTAACATCCTGGGGCATACTGCAGGCCCCTAAACAGAGCGGTTACAGGAAGCCTTACTCGCCAGCTGTTGTTTGCGCAAGTCAAAGTTCATGTTTGTCACATCCACTTTGCCATTAACGGTCTTCTGCATCCCTGCTGCCACAAAATGCCTTTCCTTTTTACACAGTTAGTTTGACCCAGAAAAGTAAGCGCAACATGGATTTTTAGTGTTACCATACATTGTAATGTACAGCTCCGACTTTTCAGGGGGTAAAAAAAAAAACAATTTACTGAAACTAATCCTTAATTCACAGATGACTTGAAGTATATTTAATAATATTAGTTAACTTTGGTATTTTACTATTACTAGTGTGGTACGTATATTGGCCACGAAAAATGTTGTTTGGGTTATGTGGATACACGGGCTTCCCGTACCTGGCATTTGATATCTACTGCGCATGCGTGAAAATGTTTGGCACACTTCCCGTGTTGTTTATATGAGAAGCCATCGATTGCGTCTGCTTCGTTGTTCAAGACACCACATTGACCACAATTAGGAAAACCGAATTTGCAAGTGAAAAACAAAGGGCAGATGATTATTCCATGTGAAAAAAAAATCAAATTTTACGAATGTCTGGAAAAAAATATATATAGAACAAAAGAAAACGATATGCTTCTTGGTGTACCCAACAGTGTCTCAAAGCCTTAAAGGACAGCCGACACCATTTTTTTGTTTCCTAACTGACATCAGAAAAACGTTTCATACCATCTAAAATACCCAAAACACGCAGGTTGATATTTTTAGTCAAATGCAAAACACCAATAAAAATGACTTGAAGTGTCCCAAAAATACTAGAATGACCTCAGAAAGTTTCAGTTTCAGGAGGTCCCGCCCCCTTGTTCGTGACATCACGCCACGACGTCTTGCCTTGCTCGAGAATGAAAACAATGGCTTCAGATTCGGAGAAGATGATTTCTTGTAAAACATTCAGTTATTAATATATTCAAATAGTTCTGAATAGGGAATCATAAATGTTTGCAATCGATTAAAGAAGTCCTTCCGTCTCATTTTGAGGCATCTGGACTCGGTTGTCCTTTAAGAGTAAAACATTGCAATACAGTTGTTTTAGATCTCATTCATTACAAAATCTTGCATTCATTATTTAGTGCAAAGAATACATTTCTTTCAGGAGAAAGTACTGTAATAAAAACATTTCAAAAGACAGTATGTGTATATTTATTTTTTGATGACAAGAATAAATAGGATACACTTAATAAAGGTAAAATTGATTTGTTTATCTGTTTTCTCATTCAATGACGCGACTTGGCAAAGGAGTGTGTTGAATTCCGGCGGCCATTAACACTATATGGACATACATAGAGTTGAGTCAACCGACGTCATTTCAGGAACTTTCCAATTTCATAAATTCAACGAGGTAGATTTGACTTAGACATTATTATGAGAATATACGTTACATTCGACAATGACACAAAATCCTCACATTCAGACTGTGACATCCCTTTCTGTTTTCTTTTTTCCGAGTGGTTACAAACCAAACCAAAAAAAAGACTCAGTGTAATTCTCAAGAAATTTTACGACTTCAGTTTTTAACAATCTCAAACGGTTAAATGCACTTTTATTACAGAACGATAGTGAAACAACAAGAGTGATACTCTCAGACTGATCCACGGTACAAAAAAAAAAAGGGGTGGCATCAATATTTACAATAAAATTATGTACAAACTATTTTACAGGCAAAGTGAAAAAAGGGTATAATCATAGAAAAAAGAGGCAACAGTGTATGGTTTAAAAAAATCATGAGGCTTTAAAGCCTCAAAAAGGATTGTGTCTTGACATATTTCATACATTGTATTGTCTTTCTCACACAAACCCCCTCAAAAATTCATTGGAAAATAAAGAAATGTGTATACTGGCTGCATTAAATAATCTCACATTCATCCCGTTGGACTTTAAATAATGATCCATTCATTCGGTCATCAATGACATTGTCAGATTTTTGGCCTAATTTTTTTTATTACTGAGACTGTTTCAGGCACTCGGAGGTCACTATGGCCACAAAAGGAAATTTGACTGCAAGGATTTGAGGACCGTTGGGGGTTTGAATTCAGAGGGTTTGCTCATAAAAAAGGCGCAGCAGTATTGAACAACTGACTCCATAGTTCCTTTGTCAACAGCTGTTCATATACAGTGATATCTTGGCTTACAAATTTAATTGGCTCTCAGACAGAGTGTGTAAGGTGAAAAGTGTGTATCCCAAAAAATAATTTCCCACAGGAAACCATCAAAATGAGAATAATCCGTTCCCAGGTCCCCATAAAACATAAATTTCTATTTGTTAATTTTTTTAAGCCTTAAAACTACACACAATATACCTTATTTTATGTATAATAAATGTGCTATGGTATTATAATTAAAGAAATAAACTGTACTGTACAATAAAGTCGTTTTATTTACCTTTGTGATGGTTGTTGATGGCTTGGATTGGATTGGATTTGCCTTGATGGAATGGAGTGGCCGGTTTCATCAGCATTAAACACTTGATGAGGAACATAGCCTTCTTCTTTCACCATCTTGAGGAATGATCCCTTCTAGGGGCTTTCTCTGCGATAATTTTACCTAGTTCCTCATCAATAGTGTTCTGTTTAGCTGGGTCGATAGCTTTTTGCATCAAGTGTACGGGTGGCTTGAGCGGGTTATTTGTGGAGCATGATTGATGGCAATTTTAACCTTGCAGTCTACACTCTGCCTTTGAACTATCAAAGAAGTCCAAATGTCACTGTTGTCTATCCATTTGCTCACTCTTTCTTAGTCGTCTGTCTGTCTCTTTAATGTTTAAACCAACTCCGCTCACTGCTGCGTTCTTGACCAATAACGTGCGGCTTTAAGACTGGGGGCAGGGAATAGAGGACCAAAAAAAAAGTCAGACACATCACTCATTGTGGCAACTGCGTGTGTATCCCGAAAAATAGTTTGTATGCCAAGGTAAAATGTTCATAAATTTAATGTTTGTAAACCGAAAAGTTCGTAAGCCAAGGGGTTCGTAAACCGAGGTATCACTGTACTGACTAAGTAGCACACATTTATCATTAGGAAAAAACACATTTTTTTCTCTTCCAACTAAAAGTCAGCAAAGGTCCGAGTCACAGATGATCATGTGGTATAGGGTGTGGGAAAAGTGATTTTCATTGAGGGCTATCGGCTATCTGTTCAATATTTATGATGGCAAAAAGAACCCACTGTTCTCATCGTTTCCTCATCATGACCAATGCAACACACCACACACATAACACCATCTCCATCGACAGTCATGAGTCTTTTCCTTCAAACCAGATCTGTCATAGTACCGGGACTACAAGTACAGAGTCTGAAAAGTTCTTGGAACATTAGGCGGAATTGTAGTCTTAAAGGACAACCAACACCATTTTTTTGTTTCCTAATTGACATCAGAGAAACGTTTTATAGCATCTAAAATATATAATATTTTTAGTCAAATGCAAAACACCAATAAAAATGACTTAAAGTGGGCTAAAACTGCAAAAAAAAATGAGCTGCGAATTGGGGATTTTCATAAAGTCCCGCCCCCAGTTCGTGACGTCACGCCAGGACGTCTTGCCTTGCTCCAGAATCAAAATAATGGCATCAGAGAGTTCAGACTCGGAGGAGATGCTTTCTTGTTACTCAACCAGTAATGAATATGATTCAAATAGTTCTAAAGAGGAAAGCATAAATGTTTGCAATCGATTAAAGAAGTCCTCGCGTATCAATTCGAGCCGTCAGGCTCCAATGTAGCGTCCCAGAAAATACACAAGATGGCGCCCAAGCTCCGTTGGAAATGGGCTGATTTGGGCTGATCGTGTTATTTATGTGTTTTCCTTCTAATGTCACCATCAACACGATGTTTTCAGACCAAACAAAGTACCCAAAATGCATTGTGTGTCACTTTCTCTGTCAGGGGCGTTCCTGACGTGACGTCACATCAGGCATTGTTATCAACTCGAAAACAAGACTTCCTGAATATTCAACACAAGTCTTAAAACGTAAAATATAGCTACATGCGGTGGAATCTTTGTAAAATGCGCTCAGTAGAAGTCATTTGAAGCGATTTTACAAATAATGGACACAACTTGTCCGGAGGTGTCGGTTGTCCTTTAAGTGTCCAAGCTCATGACATCATTGACAGAATCTCAACAACACGATAGGCCAAACAAGACACGTGGACCCTGTGAGCGAGAGAGTGCAAAGTAAGCAGACAAAAAAAAAAATTAAGCCTTAAATGTCAAGGGTCACACTTGTAGCTCGTGGCTTTCTGTGTAGTGGATACGGTTTAGCTTCTCCCGCTCCTGGTTGGAAATGTCCAATTTTGGAGCGGGGATCTGTTTCAACCCAGGGGATGACGAGTGCGAAGGGGCCGGCGTGGGAGGGAAAGTCAGCTCAATTTCCTCATAGCAATGCGGGCTAACGGCAGCGGCGGTGGCCGCCGTGCTGGGCGGCGTCTGAACCAGCGGGATGGCAGGAGGCGGAAGGGGAGGGGGCACGAGGTGGTCTAGGTTTCGGATGAGGTTGACGTACTCCCTCTGGTTGTTGATGGTGCTCTCTTCTGGAGGGACGGCATGCTGCTTTTTCCGCTTGCGCTGCAGGTGGGAGAGGACCAAGGCGCACGCGGTGCAGCCGCATATCATCACCAGTGCTAGAATGCCCAGCAGGACCATGTAGAAGCTGATGCCCCCTTTTGTGTCTGACATGGCACCTTGGAGGTGGGCGAGGGGGCAAAATACATGAAAAATGAATCATGGCAAAAACTCCATCACAAACATCTAGCCATCCAGCTATCCAGCCACCAAGCTAGCTATGCATCTATCTTTCCAGCTAGCTAGCTATCCAGCTAGCGAGCTATCCAGCTAAATATCGAGCTAGCTACCTACCAAGCTAGCTAAATATCCAGCTACCTATCGGGCTAACCAAATACCCAGCTACCTATCGGGCTAACCAAATACCCAGCTACCTATCAAGCTAGCCAAATACCCAGCTATCTATCGGGCTAGCCAAATACCCAGCTACCTATCGGGCTAGCTAAATACACAGCTACCTATCAAGCTAGCTAAATATCCAGCTACCTATCGGGCTAGCTAAATACCCAGCTACCTATCGGGCTAACCAAATACCCAGCTACCTAGCGGGCTAGCTCAATACCCAGCTACCTAGCGGGCTAGCTCAATACCCAGCTACCTATCAAGCTAGCCAAATACCCAGCTATCTATCGGGCTCGCCAAATACCCAGCTATCTATCGGGCTAGCCAAATACCCAGCTACCTATCAAGCTAGCTAAATATCCAGCTACCTATCGGGCTAGCCAAATACCCAGTTACCTATCGGGCTAGCTCAATACACAGCTACCTATCGGGCTAGCCAAATACACAGCTACCTATCGGGCTAGCTCAATACCCAGCTACCTATCGGGCTAGCTCAATACCCAGCTACCTATCGGGCTAGCTCAATACCCAGCTACCTATCGGGCTCGCTCAATACCCAGCTACCTATCAAGCTAGCCAAATACCCAGCTATCTATCGGGCTAGCCAAATACCCAGCTACCTATCGGGCTAGCTAAATACACAGCTACCTATCAAGCTAGCTAAACATCCAGCTATCTATCGGGCTAGCCAAATACCCAGTTACCTATCGGGCTAGCTCAATACACAGCTACCTATCGGGCTAGCCAAATACCCAGCTACCTATCGGGCTAGCTCAATACCCAGCTACCTATCGGGCTAACCAAATACCCAGCTACCTATCGGGCTAACTCAATACCCAGCTACCTATCGGGCTAACTCAATACCCAGCTACCTATCGGGCTAGCCCAATACCCAACTACCTATCGGGCTAGCTCAATACCCAGCTACCTATCAAGCTAGCTAAATATCCAGCTACATATCGGGCTAGCTAAGTACCCAGCTATCTATCGAGCTAGCTAAATACCCAGCTACCTATCGGGCTAGCTAAATATCCCTCCCTCCCTCCCTTCCTTCCTCCCTCCGTCCGTCCGTCGTACCTGAACAGTGAGGTCCAAAGCAGGGGCTCTTTCGGGTGAGGCACTCGTTACCATGGTAACCCTCAGGACAGGCACACATGTAGTTGCCATCGATATTGTGACAGGGCATCCCCTGCGAGCAAGGATTGGGGTTGCACACATCCAGCACAATCTGAAAGAAAAAATGGAGGGTGTTCACAATGAAAAAAAAAGAACATTTATAGTAGCTATTTTACAGCTAATTACATTACATTACATTTTTTACATTATTTTTAAATTTTTATACATTTACATTACAATTACATTACACATTACACTGAAAAGAAATGCTATTAAGAAATTGTTTAAGAATAATGTCTGGGCTTGCTTATGTCTTTAATTTGGACATGATTCAGTCATACGTAGTTGTATAGAAAGAAAAAAGGTCTATATTTTATTTTAGACATATTTTGAAGTCTATGCTAGCAATTTTACAAAGGAATAACGTTGTAAAGTTATAAGAGAATACATACATTATTATATTGTCATTTAAAAAGTGGGTCTGCATCTACCTAAAAAAATAGATAGGGTTGATGATGATATTTTATGTAATAAAGTGCATTTCTGAGATTAAAATAATAAAGTTGTATTTATTCATTCATCCATCTATTATGATGTATTTATATTATTATTAGTTATTATTTATACATCTATTTTATTCTGCTTATCCTCTTTAATGTTGGAGACAAGAATGTTATTTTTTATTTTTAAGTTAAAACAATGCATATTTACAGTGTAGTGCCAATACAAAGATACATATTATTTGTATTATTACGATTAGATGTTATTTGCCTTTACTAAATATTCCAGAATGGTGTGGCTAGATAGATAGATAGATAGATAGATAGATAGATAGATAGATAGATAGATAGATAGATAGATAGATAGATAGATAGATAGATAGATAGATAGATAGATAGATAGATAGATAGATAGATAGATAGATAGATAAATGATGCTACCAGGCCACACAAGAAAAACATCATATCTTGCAATTTCTTTGAGCATCAGAGTCTATTTAACACACTGCTTTACTCACCTCACAGAAGATTCCAGAATACCCCAAAGGGCAGTCACAGGCGATGGTACGTTCATCCTTCTCTGTGCATTGCCCTCCATGCTGACAGGGGGCGCTATCACAAGGGTTGAGGCGAATTTGACAGTTTTTTCCCGAGAAGTCAGGTGGGCACAAACAACTGGATCCCGACGTCTGTTCCAATTATGAAGCAGTTCAAAGTCCCTTTTGTGTGCAGTTTGTGGACATTTATGTGAAAAATATTCAGACTTACCTCACAATGTCCTCCATTGAGACACGAGCCCTGGCAGCTGTTGTTCCCTAATGCAAAAAATAAAATTAAAAAAAGCTATCTAAAATATGCATAATGATTTACAACAAAATGTACCTGTAAAAGACAACCGACACCTCCGGGCAAGTTGCGTCCATAATTTTAAAATCACTTCTAATGACTTCTACAAAGCGCATTTTACAAAGATTCCACCGCATATAGCTATATTTTACGTTTTAAGACTCTCACTGAATATTCATGTCGTTTTCGAGTTGATGACAATGCCCTAAGTGACGTCACGGAGGGAACGCCCCTGACCGAGAAAGCGACACACAATGCATTTTGGGTACTTTTTTTTTGTCTAAAAACACCCTGCTAATCGCGAAATTAGAAGGAAAACTACATAAATAACGTGATGGTGAATCATTGTGTGTCGCAGCCAATTGCGGTAACACGCATAAAGAAGGTGTAACTTTGCACAAATTCCCAGAAGACAAATCAGCCCATTTCCAACATAGCTTGTGCGCCATCTTTGCATTTTCTGGGACGCTATATTGGAGTTCAGACGGCTCGAATTGATATGGAAGGACTTCTTTAATCGATTGCAAACATTTATGCTTTCCTCTTCAGAACTATTTGAATCATATTCATAACTGGATGAGTCACACGAAAGCATCTTCTCCAAATCTAAACTCTCTGAAGCCATTGTTTTGATTCTGGAGCAAGGCAGTTTGTGAAGGAGTATCCTGGCGTGATGTCACGAACAATCTACCCAGTTCTGAGTTCATTTTGTGGCAGTTTTGGGACACTTTAAGTCATTTTTATTGGTGTTTTACATTTGACTAAAAATATCAGCCTGCGTGTTTTGGGTATTTTAGATGCTATAAAACGTTTTTCTGATTTCAGTTAGGAAACAAAAAAAAAATTGTCGGTTGTCCTTTAAAACGACATGAAAAAAAGGGTCATCAAGTTGCTTTGAAGTTGATAAATGTTACACATCTTGGACAAAAGTCCAAGATAGGGGATGAAGAGGCAGCGATCAGCCTTTTCGGCAGCACGAATATGGCAGGAGCGTCAGCGGAGCGCGCCCATGCATTCGTGGAACTGTCGCAGCTTGGAATTGAAGCGGATTTACTTTGGGACAGGAGATGTGAGATCATCTCTTTTCGTTAATGGATGCTACAGCTTCCTGTTTGCTTTCAGCATTTGGCTTGTAGTAGACGTGCACTTTTCACAATGGTGTCTCTGATCCACTGGTGAAAAGGACGCTTTGATCCTCTCCTCTTTCAACTAGAACTGCTTCATTCAAAAAAGAGGGTGCAGAAAGTGCTTAAGATTGAATGACTTTCTTTGTCTTTTGTGTTTGTTATTTAGTTTTTGTTATTGTAGTTGTTTTTACTTCAAGATGGCGCCGTTCAAGTGGCTGCCTTTACAGCAGTTTCTGAATTTGTTTTTTCTACTTCTTCATTTCCTTTCATCTCTTTGCTGCTGTGAAATGTAAATGTCTCCGTTGCGAGAGTAATAAAGGCTAATCCAATCCAATCCACTCACTGATGTCACATTTGGACCCCGCCCATCCTGGAAGACAATCACACAGGTATCCACCAATCAGGTTGCGGCAAGAGCGGGCATGGACGCATATTTTCATGTCACACTCATCAGCATCTAAAGGAAGACAAGATGACACAAAATGGATTAAGAAACCCAGATTGAATAGTTTTCAAACAATTCTTGGCACAATTGGCGGCGCGGTGCTGTGCTGTTGCGATGGCAGATGGTGGTTGGGCGGGGGCCCGGTGGGTGGGGGTGGGTGTGATGAATGCAGTTTCCCAGTTTGCCAAGCTCACACAAGACAGATGTGACATGATAAAGAAGGCACAGTGATCAAAGGGATCGACACACGTTTGATTGAAAATGGTACAGACAGAATAACAGAATTGAGCATTACATTGAAAATATGAGCAGAATAGAAAATCTAGCAAATAAACCACACGTGCTTTATTTGTATCATAAAACCTTCACCTCTGTATTATACGCCAAAACGCGAGATTTCTGATGTAACTAATTTCCATCCAAACCACTTTGGAAAAGGCACTACTTCCTGTTATGGAGTTTAAAAACCAGTGCCAAATATAGACACACATGGGCAGCATCACAGTTATGCATACCAAATCCCAAGAGAAACATGCGCAATGTGAAAAGCTGTCAGTTTGCCACTATAGAATGAAATACAGTGATACTTTGGCTTACGAACTTAATTGGTTCCCAGACAGAGAGTGTCCGGTGAAAAGTGTGTATCCCAAAAAACAATTTCCCATAGGAAACCATTAAAATGAGAATAATCCGTTCCCAGGTCCCCATAAAACATAATTTTCTACTTTCTAAGCCTTAAAACTACACAAGATATACCTTATTTCATGTATGATAAATGTGCTACGGTCTAATTTTCTAAACCTTAAAACTATACAAAATAAAATAAGGTATTTATTTTATGTATAATAAATGTGCTATGGTATTACTATGGCCGGTTTCCTCAGCATTAAACACTTGATGAGGAACCTAACCTTCTTTCACCATCTTGAGGAATGATCCCTTGTAGGTGCTTTCTCTGTGATAATTTTATCTAGTTCCTCATCAATTGTGTTCTGTTTAGCTGGGTTGATAGCTTTTTGCATCAAGTGTACAGATGGCTTGTGCGGGTTGTTTGTGGAGCTTGATTGATGGGATATTTTAACCTTGCACTCTACACTCTGCCTTTGAATTATGAAAGTTGAAACTCTCTCACTGTCGTCTGCCTGTCTCTTTAATGTTTAAACCACCTCCCTTCACTGCCGCGTTCTTGACCAATCACGTCGCTCTAACCGACGACTGGGGGCGGGGAGTAGAGGACCAAAACAAGCCGGCTGCCATTTTCTGGTTAGGAGAACGGGCTCGTTCGCGAACGACACATCACTCATTGTGGCAACTGCGTGTGTATCCCGAAAAATAGTTCGTATGCAAAGGTAAAATTTTCATAAATTTAATGTTCATAAACCGAAAAGTTCATAAGCCAAGGGGTTCGTAAACCGAGGTATCACTGTACTTTATTTCACATATAAGGCGCACCTGCGTATAAGGCACAGGGTCAACTTTTTTTTTGGGTGCGCCTTATACACCGGAATATACCATATGTGTCTGGGCTTGTTATAATTCTGCAACATATTGAAATTCATTGTTAAGCTTGTAATTTATGAGTGGTGCAACATGTGATAAGTATGTGATTTATGTAAAAAAAAAAACAACAACACACACATCCCTTTGAGAGTGAGTACAATATACTTCCTCAGTGGGAAGCTTCCTACCAGTTTTTCTCTTGGTAGAAAAAAAACTGGCACAGGTCCACCAACAGTACAAGCTCCGGTCATTTTTCATTTGACTTGGAAAGAGGTGCCAATGTGTGTGTATTACATTGTGTGTAGCTACGGGGATTGTCAAGTGTCAAAGTAATGTATCACTTTAACACTTTTGAGTAGGAGAGTCCATCAGGGTGAAAAATGTATCTTTTTTTTATGTTGCAATCCCCAAGGAGCTGGTGTCCACAGCATATGTGTATGTGCGGCCTGATTGTACACAGTACTACCCCCCACCCATCCACCACCACCGTCCCTGACAACCATCTAATATATGAAGGCCCAGAGGAGCATGCCTGTCAGTGTGAATGAATGCAACATTGTGCGCGAATGAAGCCCTGAAGGGTCGATGATGTTTGCGGATTAAAATGAACAGCTCACCCGAATAGGGAATATTTGAACACCTTCCTCTTCATTCAAATCCTGCGTTACAGGCTGTGAGTAGGATAGTGCTAATTTAGCTTGTTATTATCAGCTACGAATAAACGATTTTTAACTCATTCACTGCCAGATGATGTGCAAAAATGTGTCCACTCCAGTGGTTTTTGTCATTGTCACTTGAATTCCAGGACCCAAAGAATATTGAGTTTTCGGACTACATAAACATTCAATACAGCGTTAGAAACCTTAGACTCTCTTCTTTCATCAGAAAAAAATAGTTAATTACTAAATTATTTGGGTCTGGAGTTATATGATCTTGAAATGGGGGCGGCTGTCCCAAAATAAATACATATTGGTTTAACAACAGCTGAACCTGGAACAACGTGCTAACATGGACTTGCTAACTTGGGGAAGGGAGAAAACATTGCCAGTCTGACCAGCGCTCTATCGGCACCCCCGCAAGAAACACCTAAAATAAAATTGTGAATGGCAGTGAATGAGTTAATAAGGTTTCAAAATTGTTAAAAAAAAAAATGATGTTGAAATGCACGTGAGAAGGCCCTTGAACAACTATAACAACTATTACACTGCATTAAATGTTTACATAGTCCTAAAACTCAATATTCTGTGCGTCCTCCAATTTCAGTGAAAATGACAAAAACCCTGGCACTGGAGTGGACACATTTTTACACATTGTCTGTCAGTGAATGAGTTAAAGAGTAACGGTATAGCATATAAAGTGTACCGTACATAATATATACGATATATCTCAACATTTGTTGGCTGCGGAATCTCTCAATTTGACCACCTCACTAAGAACTCACATGACTGCTTGCCTGGTAAGTATTTAAGATTGACCCACTGACCCAACTGGCACGTTCTGCCGCTCCATCCAGGGGGGCAGAGGCATTGGTAACCTCCTGTAGCCTCCTGACAAGTTGCACCTGGTCCGCAGGGATGTCGGTCGCACTGCCTCACCGCTGCAAAGAGAAAACGTGGATGAACTATGGATCGAAGAAATATTGTGAGTGTTTGCGAAAGTGGCTGCCTTTACAGCTGCTCCTGTATTTTGTTTTCCTACTTCTTTCTTTCCTTTCTTCCATATCTTTGCTTCTGTAAAATGTGAATTTCTCCACTGCGAGGCTAATAAAGGCTAATCCAATCCAATCAGAATGAACGTGTTAAAATATGACTTCTCATGTCAAATAAAAGCTATAAAACGGTTTTCTGTTGTCAGTTACGAAACAAAAAAAAATGGTGTCGGTTCTCCTTTAAGCATCTAACAAAAGCAAAACGAAATGACTTATTTGTGGGTGGGCGTGTCTCATTTTTCTCATAATAATTGAAAAAAAAAAACATGTCATTGTGTATACAGTACATGCCGGAAAATCCCAAATGGCGAGGAACATCAAGGATGTGGAACATCACTTGTTTACAGTCTCAGCTCTGACGTACAATAACCGTCCAACCTCGTCTGCGACACACACACACACACACACACACACACACACACACACACACACACACACACACACACACACACACACACACAATGTACATTCACTTCGATGCACACACACATACACACACCATCAAGTCGCTGCTATGACAGCTCGCTTGTTACTCCACCAAAACACGCTTGACCTTTATTCTCGCTTCACGGCACAGACATGCCATTTATGAGATGTGAAAGAAAAGTGGAGGGAAGCGCATCCAGACACATTTCTGTTGTAAAAATTAACATAACCGTGTCGATTGATGTGAATAGAAACCCGCCGTTATTTGTTGTTAAAGGTTAAAAGGCATTTTTTTAATTAAACCCACAAACATAAAACATGATGACTTTTTGTGGAGAAACTCTTGCAGCGTGATAATTTTAGAAAATACTGGACACTGTGTGCCTTAGTTTTTAATTATTCACTCCCAGAAATGTTCAAAAATGTGTCCACTCCAGTGCCAGGGTTATTGTCATTGTCACTTGAATTCCAGGACCCATAGAATGTTGAGTTTTAGGACTACATAAACCTTCAATGCATAGTAAGAAACCTTAGACTCTCTTTATTCGTCAGAAAAAATGAGTTAATTCCTAAATTATATATGGGTCTGGAGTTATGTGAGCTTGAAATGAGGGCGGCTGTCCAAAATACAATGCAATACATACATATTGGTTTATATAGCCCTTTAACAACTGAAGTTGGAACAAAGCGCTAACATGGAAAAAAAGGAAATGCTGCACCCTTGTGGAAAAGAAAAACATTGCCAGAGGCCATGGCCAGCGCTTTATCGGCACCCAAGCATGAAAAAACAAAACCCGAACAAATTCGGGAATGGCGCTCTGTCATATTTTCAATTCCCGAATAAAAAACAACATGTGTGTATTGCATTGTATTTTGGACAACCACCCTCTTTCCTAGGTCATATAACTCCAGAGCCATTTAATTTAGGAATTAACTCTATTTCTGATGATGGAAGAGAGTCTCAGGTTTTTAACACCGTATTGAATGTTTATGTGGTCCTAAAAGTCAATATCTTGTGGGACCTGGAATTCCAGTGACAATGACAAAAACCCTGGCACTTGAGTGGACACATTTTTGCACGCCTGGCAGTGAATGCGTTATTAACACAATGTACCTTCCTACGTTGTGGTAAAATGGCAATGACTGCACACCTATTGAGGTTCCTGTGCCCCTGTCGGTATATTTGAAGGGTGCATGAGATGGCAGGAATAGGTCAATGTTGATTAGGAGTGACGTCAGTTTGAGGAAAGAGCTGAAAGCGTGAGGTGAATATGGCAACAGGTTCAATTACTTTGATTTTTTTGTTGTGTTTTATTTTGAAGGCGAAATGGTAAATGGCCATGGCGATTGTGTGTTTTATTTTGTTGAGATTGTGAAATTGACACAATATCGCAACCCCAAAACCCCCATTATTAGTCTACCGGCTACCTAGTGGTTTTTCTACTATATATATCGTAATAGGATCATAGCATGTATTGTTGCTATTCACCATTTTGGCAGGTCTGCCCAGTCCAGCCTTCAACACAGACGCAGTTGAAGCCCGTGGAGTCCTCCACACAGGTGGCGCCGTTCACACATGGCGATGACATGCACGCACGTTCAACTGACAAGAGGAAAGAGGAAGTAGACAAAGAACAAACCCTTTATTAGGCCCCCTCGGGGGAAGTTGTATACAAACTGCCAGAATAGATCCTGTGGTATTGTAATTTACTCATAGGGTAGTTCATTAGATGGTGTACAGGCATCCGTTTTGGAAGTCAAAAAGGAAGCTATGATAACAAACCATGCTCAATATGTTTTTATATGCATAGAGCATGAATATGTCTATAGTACTGTATAGTATCTCGGTTTTGGACCACATTTCGGTCCATAAACCAGTTCGAAAACAGATTTGTTCAAAAACCGAAACAGCACTTTCCATTATTATCACTGTAAAAATATTAATCCGTTCCCAAGTCTGGAAAACAAGTATTTAAAAAAAATCTGTATTGAACAATACTAACTTCTAGCAATGGATGCTAGATATGGAAGCATCTCTCCAAACACGACTGCTTTTTTTAATCTTTATTGAACTGTACTAAAACGTCTGCTCACAATGGAACGCTACATGAGGATAACAGTCTGATTTGCATGGATCTCAACCAAACACGTCTGCTTTTTTAATTGTGATTGAACAATACAAACAGCGATTTCAGCCAAACACATCTGCTTCTTCATAAACAAAAAAACTTTATTCAACAATACTAATGCGTCTGTCACAATGACGAAGGCACGACATGAGGACATAATGTATAAGGATGTGACGTATAAGAAAGTGCCGTATGAGGATAGTCAAGTGGCGCATTCTGGTGTGCTCTATTTGATAGAGAACCGCATTTCGGTTGTATACCGAGGCACAAAACCCCCGAAATTTTTGGTTGAAAACTGAATTGGACGAGAACCGAGACGTTCAAAAACCGAAGTTTGACTGTATATGGTATTCATTCGCAGCAATTTATACAGGGTATGCAAAGAAGATCCATTAGTAATGGAATAAGTACCGATACAAGGTATTGGACCAATACCCATCTTATTTTAAGATATTCAGTTCTCATGGAGGCATTCGATACCACCAACATATACTGAAAACATAATAAGATAAATTATTTATAAAAAAAAAAAGAGTCGTCCTATCCTTTATCATTACCAGTTCCCTTGAAGGGCTGTTATGACAATGAAAAACCATATAAGGAAATTGAGTATAATGCTTTATTCAACTATAGTTCAAGTTACGGTAACGAGTGTCTTGGTAACAAGAAAACTTACAATACTACATATGAGAATTTAAAATGTTGGTACAAATTTTAATCAAGCATTATAGACATGTTTTAGATTTGTATAGATTTGCTTCCACGCGCCCTATCAAATGATGTGGTGGGCCATATCTGGTCCCCGGGGCCTCGTGTTTGACACCAGTGGTCTA
Organism: Hippocampus bargibanti; assembly: GCF_051943395.1. Lineage (NCBI taxonomy): Eukaryota > Metazoa > Chordata > Actinopteri > Syngnathiformes > Syngnathidae > Hippocampus > Hippocampus bargibanti. The sequence goes on from NC_142747.1 coordinate 16,250,272, forward strand.
AAGTGATTCTGATTCCCACCAAATATAAGATACAGTAAAGTCTCGTTATATCGATATTCAAGGGAGTCCGAAAAAATATCGATATAACCGGGACTATCGATATATCCGACCCTGTTTGCATGTAATTTTCTCCGTGCGTGCATAGAAATAGTATCGATATAACCGGGACTATCGATATATCCAATATCGATATAACGAGACTTTACTGTATATGTTCTCATAGGCTTCTTCTTTTTTTAAGTTACTTTTTTCCCATAAATCATTTCACCTGGTTTAAGGCTGAATAAAAAAAAAACTGCTCCAAAAAATGAAAGCAAGATGGTGGCACCTGCATGCTTAACTGCTGGTATGGCGTTCTTTTGGTAATGAGCAGGCTTATGTTTGCCCCAAACATACCTTTTGAAATTATGGTATATCGCCCAAAAAGTCTAACCTTGCTTTTGTCAAATGATAACAAAATCTCTCATACACACAGGAGGAAGTGAATACGGATTGATATTTGATATAAAAGAATTGATAAATACATTTTTAACTATGAATTTAGGCATAATTATAATGACAAATTTATCGATGAAAAGGTTTGTTCAGCCGTCATCTGTACTTCTTTGAAGGTGTCAGACGTTTCGCTTCTTATCCAAGAAACTTCGTCAGCAAACTAAAGTCTTACTGGTAGTTTAGGCCCTATATATATATATATATATATATATATATATATATATATATATATATATATATATATATATATATATCACGATAGGAACTACTGTTCAGACATGGCGGTGCCGGACTCTGCTATGATAGGTCCCTGCTCTCCACTGATAGTTCCTATCGTTGTGACTAACGACTGGCCTGATTGGCCCACTTCCACCGGTTTCATCTCATCAGTATTACTAATCCTATGTTGCCTAAGCAGGCTATTGTATGAACGATCCAAATTGAACCTCACCCCACCAAACCGGTTTAATGAAGGATTTAGTTGTTTTATGAAAATCGCTTCTTTTACTCCCCTTTCAAACCATCTATGTAAATTTATACTGCTTTTATTTTAGTATCTGTTAGCCAGTGTTGATGTTCAAACTGTGTGTGCAGAAGCGCCTTGCAAAATTCGAACTCCCTCTGGTTTCACTCACCAATTTCACAGTTTCGCCCGCTGAAACCTTCTTGGCATTCGCACTGGTACTCGTTGGGCTCTGTGTTGGTGCAAGTCCCGCTGTTCTTACAAGGCTGGTGAGTCCCGCAGTAGTTCAGGTCTGAATCACACACAATGATCGAGTGGGATTTAATCCGTGTTAACTCATTCACTGCCAGACGATGTCCAAAATTGTCTCTACTCCAGTGCCAGGGTTTTTGTCATTTTCACTCAAATTGCAGGACCCACTGAATATTGAGTGTTAGGACTACATAAGCATTCAATGCAGCGTACGAAACCTTAGACTCTCTTCTTTCATTTAAAAAAAATAATTAATTCCTAAATTATATGGGTCTGGAGTTATTTGAGCTTGAAATGAGGGCGGCTGTACAAAGTACAACGCAATACATACAGGTACATATTGTCTTAAATAGCGCTTTAACAACAGCTGAAGCTGAAGCGCTAAAATGGAAAAAAGTGAAATACTTCCCCCTTGTGGAATAGAAAAAACATTGCCTGAGGTCTGACCAGCGCTTTTTCGGTACTCAAGCAAGAAAAAAAAACAAAACCTGTGTAAAGAGTTCATTCTTAAGTTATATGGATCTGGAGTTATCTGAGGTGCAAGTGGGGGCAGCTGTACAAAAAGCAAATACTGCCCCCTCATTGGAGGGTAAACATTGCCTGAGGTCTGACCAGCACTCGATCGACACCCCGACAGCAAGAAAAAGGGGAACAATGTCTCCACGTCTTTTAAATTGCAGTGAATGAGTTAATAATGTCAATATTAACCTGGTTGAAAAACATTGTTATCGCCCTTTTAATTCTTTCTCAAAAATAAACAAAAAATGGACCATTCAGTGCACGCACACACACCGACGTCAATGTTTGTTTGGCGATCTCCGTCTCTTTGGTCTCCACCAAAGCAACTCCGCCTACAGTTACCGGCTCACAAAAGCCGTACCCAAGGTTATCACCTTTCCACTGCACAATGTAACGTCCCACGGGCAAAAGGGCCGGGGGTCCTGAATTCCCCCTCCCACAATACGTTGGGTGTATGCGTATCCTGGGATCATGTAGCAGGGTGGATCGGTTTTGAGAGGGTGTGGAAAGAACCACACCTGTCCTTGTTTAAGGTGTATTTTAGTTGTGGATGAATTGAGGCTAAAATGTACATCAAAGATTTTCACGCTTGTCATAATGAGCAAGTTACAAAGCGTTTGTTAACTGAAATGGAACTTGATGAGAATATGAAAAGAAATAGAGTACAGTAAAACCTCGGTTTACGAACCCCTTGGCTTATGACATTTTCGGTTTACGAATGTTAAATTTATGATTTTTTTTTTACCTTGGCATACAAACTTTACCTTGGCATACGAACTTTTTTCATACACGGAGCTGCCTCAATGAGTGATGTGTTGTTCGTGAACGAGTCCGTTCTTCTAACAACAAAATGGCAGCTGACTGTTTTTGTCCTCTATTCCCCACCCCCAGTCTTCGGTTAAAGTAACGTGATTGGTCAAGAACGCAGCAGTGAGGATGGGATGGGGTTTACAGATAGAGAGAGTGAAGCCGTTCTCCAAAAAGAAAATGGCTGCCGTCTTTTTCTGTCCTCAATTCCCCACCCCCAGTCTTCGGTTAAAGCCACGTGATTGGTCAAGAACAGAGCAGTGAGGGGAGGTGGTTTAAACATTAAAGAGACAGGCAGACGACAGTGAGACAGTTTCAACTTTGATAGTTCAAAGGCAGAGTGTAGACTGCAAGGTTAAAATATCCCATCAATCAGGCTCCACAAACAACCCGCACAAGCCATCTGTACACTTGATGGAAAAAGCTATCAACCCAGCTAAACAGAAAACATTTGATGAGGAACTAGATAAAATTATCACAGAGAAAGCACCGACAAGGGATCATTCCTCAAGATGGTGAAAGAAGAAGGTTACGTTCCTCAAGTGTTTAATGCGGATGAAACCGGCGGCCACTCCATTCCATCAAGCCACCAACGACCATCACAAAGGTAAATAAAACAACTTTATTATTTCTTGAATTTATTTAGTTTATTTCTTTAATTATAATACCATATCACATTTATTATACATAAAATAAGGTATATTTTGTGTATTTTTAAGGCTTAGAAATTTAGAAAGTAGAAAATTATGTTTTATGGGGACCTGGGAACGGATTATTCTCATTGAATGGTTTCCTATAGGAAATTAATTTTTGGGATACACACTTTTTGCCTTACACACTCTGTCTGGGAACCAATTAAGTTCGTAAGCCAAGGTATCACTGTACTGTAAATAATCTATCTACCCGTCAGTCCATTCATCCATTGTCCAAAAATACCTTTATCACACAGGAGACCGCCCCAGTTGACGTCGCACACACACTGCCAGGGTTCAATGCAGCTCCCGTTAACACAACCGGGGTGGGTCACACACTGGTCGCACAGAGACCCCGTCCAGCCGTAGTGACACCTGAGGATCCAATGGGAGAACAGGACTTTTTTTTACATTCTTGTGACACCATCTGCTTAGTCCATCTAGCGCAGATCACTCACGTGCATTGCCCAGGTTCGATGCAAGAGCCATGGGCCGTATGACATCCTTGCCTGCACACCGCTGTAAGAACATGGGGACGCACACACATTAGAAGCTGCTAAATTAGCGTAGCGGTGCTCTGAGACTATTTATCCTGACTATTCTCCTAAAAAAAAAAGTTTTTTTTGGAATGTATCTTTGATATCAGAGAGCAGCATCATATTTAACTCATTAAATGCCAGACGTGCAAAAAGGTGTCCATTCCAGTGCCAGGGTTTTTGTCATTGTCACTCGAATTCCGAGTTTTAGGACAACATAAACATTCAATACAGCGTAAGAAAACCACAGACTTTCTTCTTTCATCAGAAAAAAGATTTAATTCCTAAATTATAGGTAACATCCGACTTACGACCGGCTCGACTTATGACCACTCGTACTTACGACCATGACCTCCAAACCCTATTTTTATTTATTTTTTATTCTATGCCACCGCAACGCGCTAGCAGGCCCGCAACACATATGACAATTTTGGTCAGCCAGCCAGCATCTCACTCTCGCACAGCAATCGACCGTGTGATGGCACCAGAGGGGGGAGTTTGCGAGTCATTTCGCCTCTGAGTCTCTATTCTACATTTAGAATGAATTTCGACCATTTTGACTTACGACCGTTTGGACAGAACCAAACTCGGTCGTAAGTCAGATGTCACCTGTATATTGGTCTGGAGTTATATGAGGTGCAAGTGGGGGCGGCCCCCTCGTGGAAGGGAAAAAAAAAACATTGCCAGAGGTCTGACCAACGCTTTATCGGCAAAAAGTAAGAAAAAACCCAAACAAATTTGAGAATGGCGCTGCACGTCATATTTTCAATACCCGAATAAATTTGGGAATGGCAGTAAATGAGTTAATGATATTGAAATGAATATTTTACATTAATAACATTATTGGGAGTTTAAATATAAAGTAATTCACATGACATAATTTAAAAATCATGAAAAATAAGACTTTAAATTACAATTTTTAATAATTGTGTAATATTTTGTGCTTCAAGTCCCATCTCAAAACCCATCAATTTAAAATAGCATTTTCTGTGTAGCTCTGTCTCTTGTTTCTATTTATATGTAATTGTATTTTCTTTATTGCATTCTGTTTGTCATTGTATTTTATTTATTATAGTACCAATACTTGTCCGTGACTGTAAAGTGTCCTTGAGAGCTTTGAAAGGCGCTTAAAATGTAATGTATTATTATTTTATTATTTTATTATTTATTTTTCATTTATTTGTTTATTATCACTTCATTTTTTATACAGTATTTGGATTCGTTTTTGTGATCATTATTATTTTATATCTTTATTATATTTCTGTAAATAATTAAAAAAAATAGATATTTTTTTAACTAAATAAGATAAATTGACAATTTTGAATCCAAAAGGGGAAAATTAGGTGAGTCAATAATTGCTGTTGACTATTCCAAATGTGATGATAATATTTAGGAGTGAATCTTTCTGAATGAGGTCAATTACTAGCAAAACAGTGTCACTTCTGACCTTCCTTGCACTCCGGTCCCGTCCACCCCTCCATGCAGACCTTGGAGCCGCTGGGGTCGCAGTTGAAATGGCCAAAGAAGTCATCACGGACTCTGCAGAACTTGTTGCAGAAGGGGCCGTAGTAGTTGGAGTCGCAGCGAAAGCGTAGGCGATACTCTAGGCTGAAGGAGCGGCCGTGGTGGCGGTAGGCCTGCCACTGCTCTCCGGGATTCAACATGGAGGAGAGAAGAACACGCTCAATCAGCTGATCTGAGGGAGCAGGGGGAGAAGAAGGAAAAAAAAAACATCCTCTTTAATGTTTGGAGCATATTAAAATTCAGAATTTTGTGGCTATTTGGAAGGTCCAAAGGTCACCAAAGTCATAGCTAGCTAAAATAAATAAATAAATAAATAAATAAATAAATACAATTTTATTACATTAAAATAAAATAAAATAAAATAAAATAAAATAAAATAAAATAAAAATAAAATAAAATTAAAATTACATTAAAATAAAATAAAATCATGATTTTGCCCCCCCTACACACAAACACACACACACACAGAGAACAGTTTGAATGTGATTTAAAGGACAACCGACACCATTTTTTGTTTTTCCTAACTGACATGAAAATGTTTTATAGCACCTAAAATGCCAAAAAACTGATATTTTTAGCTGATATTTTAAGTCAAATGCAAAACACCAATAAAAATGACCGAAAGTGTCCCAAAACTACTTCGAAACGACCTCGGAAATGGAGAGTTTCAGAACGTCCCGCCCTTTTGTTCGTGACGTCACGCCAGGACGTCTTGCCTTGCTCTAGAATCAAAGCAATGGCTTCAGATTCGGAGAAGATGCTTTCTTGTTACTCATCCAGTTATGAATATGATTCAAATAGTTCTGAAGAGGAAAGCATAAACGTATGCAATCGATTAAAGAAGTCTTTCTGTATCAATTCGAGCCGTCAGGACTGCAATGTAGCGTCCCGGAAGATGGCGCTCAAGCTCCGTTGGAAATGGGCTGATTTGTCTGCTGGGAATTTGTGTCAACTAGTATCAAATAGTAGTCTTGGTGCAACACACAACGATTCACCATTGCGTTATTTATGTGTTTTCCTTCTGATATGCCTTGTGTGTCGCTTTCTCAGTCAGGGGCGTTCATGACGTGACGTCACGTCAGGAATCGTCACCAACTCGAAAACAAGACTTCCTGAATATTCAGCGCGAGTCTTAAAACGTAAAATATAGCTATATGCCGTGGAAAATTATTTGAAGTGATTTTACAAATTATGGACACAACTTGTCTGTAGGCGTCGGTTGTCCTTTAAACGTTGTCTTTATAATGAATAAAATGCGATTTAACTCATTCACGGCCAGATGTGCAAAAATGTATCCAGGGTTTTTTGTCATTGTCACTCAAATTACAGGATCCACAGAATATTGCCATTTGAGTGAAAATGACCAAAAAAAATGTGTGGACACATTTTTGCACATCATCTGCCAGTGAATGAGTTAATTAAAAAAAAAATATTATATTCTTCATTGTCCATTGTGCACATATGTTTACAGAAATACAGTAAAGTCTCGTTATATCGATATCGGATATATCGATAGTCCCGGTTATATCGATATTTTTTCGGACTCCCTTGAATATCGATATAACGAGACTTTACTGTATAATAAGGATATAAAATGATAATAATGGTCACTAAAAAGAATAAAAATACTGTATAAAAAATGAAGTGAACCACAAAATATTACACAATTATTATCAAAATAAAAGTCATATATTTCACTATGTTATAATTAAATTATGTCATGTGAATCCCGTACAATCTACTAGCCGGCTAGCTAGCTTTCTATCTGTGTATTTAATAGGGACATTCAGTGTATTAGCTAACTAACTATCTATCTAGCTAGCTATTAGCTATATAACTATCTAAGTGGCTAGCTATCTGTTGGCTGTCTATTAGCTATTTACTAGCTAGTTAGCTAGCTTTGTATCTATTTACTTCCGGGTTCAGTGAATGCTGGCGCGTGTGGCTGCCGCTGCTCACCTACAGAAAAGTTGATCACGTGAATGTAAAGTGACCTTGAGAGTTTTGAAAGGCGCTTATAAATGAAATGTATTATTATTATTATTACATTTTCAGCAGTGAATGAGTTAATAAAGAAGCAAGTTACTCCCGACTTCTGCTGTTGTACAGAGTGGGGCCTCTTTTGACATTGCCCACTTGCCTTTGAGCTGTTGATTAAATCACAACTGATGAAAAGTTGAACCCAATTTAAATAGAGGCGGAATTATAACACGGGCGCTATCTTATTCAAAGTCATAGCGTCCTCCAAGTACTAGCTTTTTCACTATATATCATCAAGGGCAGTTGGACGGGGTGCTCCAAGTAATCCTCCTTGATTAAACGGCAGTCCTGCCTGGCTTGCAAGACGCGACGTGTCAGACAGGTTTCTGCCGCGGCAGAATAGCTTCAACGGGAGAGTGGGGAGCTGTCAGGAGCTCAGATGGAGTTGGACGGTAATGACAAGGAGACGGGGAGAACGCTGGAGGAAGCACCAAGTCAGCTCTCATTATCTCCGCTATCTTTTGGGGATAAAACCGCGCAGCATCCACTGGCACGGCGAGGGGGGGGGGGGGGAGGATGGAAGATTGAAATTGGAGGCATGACAGAGAGAGTGTGTGTGTGTGTGTAGTGTGCAATACATATTTATTTTTTCAAATACACACACAGAAAGTGAGAGAGAGAGAACGAAAGAGGGAAAGAGAGAGAGAAAAAGAGCGAGAGAGAGTGAGAGCGACAGTGAGAGAGCGACAGTGAGAGAGCGACAGAACGAGAGAGTGCGAGAGAGTGAGAAAGAGAGAGCGCGGGAGAGACAGAGAGTGCGAGAGAGACAGAGAGCGTGAGAGAAAGAGTGAGAGAAAGAGCAAGAGAAAGAGCGAGAGAAAGAGCGAGAGAAACAGCGAGAAAAAGAGCGAGAGAAAGAGCGAGAGAAAGAGCGAGAGAAAGTGACAGAGCAGTTGAGAGAGCGAGAGAGAGACAGCGAGTGAGAGCGACAGCAAGAGAGCGCGAGAGCGAGAGAAAGCGAGAGAATGAGCGAGAGAAAGAGCGAGAAAGCAGCCCAGAGTGCGGTCGAGAGAGTGAGAGATAGAGAGAGAGAGAGAGAGAGAGAGAGAGAGAGAGAGAGAGAGAGAGAGAGAGAGAGAGAGAGAGAGAGAGAGAGAGAGAGACTGAGAGAGCGAGAGCGAGAGTGAGCGAGAGTGAGACAGAGAGACTGAGTGAGAGAGGAGAGAAAGAGCAAGAAAAACGAGAGAGAGCTAGATAGATAGAGAGAGAGAGAGAGAGAGAGAGAGAGAGAGAGAGAGAGAGAGAGAGAGAGAGAGAGAGAGAGAGAGAGAGAGAGAGAGAGAGAGAGAGAGAGAGAGAGAGAGAGAGAGAGAGAGAGAGAGCGACTGAGAGAACGAGAGCGAGCGAGAGCGAGAGTGAGACAGAGAGACTGAGTGAGAGCGAGAGAAAGAGCAAAAAAACGAGAGAGAGCTAGATAGAGAGAGAGAGAGACAGAGACAGAGAGAGACAGAGAGAGACAGAGAGAGAGCAAGAGAGAGAGAGAGAGAGAGAGAGAGAAAGAGAGAGAGAAGAGACAAAAAGACAGCAAGCGCTCATCTGAACTGTCATGCAGCTTTTCCCGATTAGGAGCAGAAACAAAACAGCAGATGACAAGGAAATGAAAGCAAAACCTCTTAACCTTGGCGATCACAGACAAGATACAAAAAAAAAAAAATAAAAAATAAGATAAAATAAAATAGATGCACATTCACACAAGCATGCATGAATAAACACAGTAAATATACAGCATGTACCGCACCCGGTTGTGATGTGCTGTTGTCATCATCCTGAGCCTCCAACACCAACGAGAAAGACTTCTGTTCGAGGGGGGAAAAAAAAGCACAAAACAACCTTTTAGTCTTTTATTTTGAAAATTAAAACCCGGTTAATCCTACATAGGGTCTCATAAAGCATTCCAAAAAAACATTTTGAAATGTAAAATTCATCACCATATGCAGAGATAACAGCCCCACCTTAGTATTGGTGACATTGAGCTCGCCCTGTATTTCGCATATTACAGATAAGAGAGGGCATGCACTCTTTTCTGCATGAATACATTCATGCCGCACAAGCATGCATATCGCATAGCCTCAAAGCTAAATGTGTTAGTATTCCGTGATTGGCGTCGACCGAAATGCTTCGGGGTGGTCACGTCGTGATTGAGAGACTTTAAGTGGTGGGAAGAAGTGAAGAAAACAAAATCGAATGAGGACAATGGAATGTAAGAGGGACACACGCAAGGTGCAAAATGGTGACAGAGAGGTGAAAATTGCATTGGAAGAGCTTCTGAGATTCATACGACAACAACAACGAAATCCAAGGTCTATTAGACTCACAATTCATCTCTTTATATTTTGATAGGAATATAAATATACTTTAAATTGAAATATTTAGGACTTTAGCTTCACAGATAGCATAGTAGTAGTGTGTAGTAGTAGAAGGAAAGTCTCGAAAATGCATCTGGTGGAATGAAGATGTGGTGGCAGAAAATCGTTTTAGTGGCTGGCGGAGGGTAGACAGCTACGCTTGAAAATCATTTTCCAATTCCGCACATAAATCATTAAATAAATAAATACACGAATAAATGCATGCATAAAAATAAATGGAGACATTAATGAAATAAAAAATAAACTAATCAATAAATTGATAAATATAAATAAACAAATAACTGAATAAATGAATAAATGAGTAAACGTGTACACGAATAAACCAATACTTACAAAATGAATATGTATATCAATACATAAATAAATAAAATAAATAAATAAATAAAATAATTGAATAAATGAATAAATACATGAATAAATACATGAATAAATGCATGCATAAAAATAAATGGAGACATTAATGAAATAACAATAAATGAGTAAACGTGTACATGAATAAACCAATACATACAAAATAAATATGTATAAATCAAAAAATAAATAAATAAATAAATGAATACATGAATAAATGAATCCATACATGAATAAATACGTGAATAAATACACGAATAAATGCACGCATAAAAATAAATGGAGACATTAATGAAATAAAAATTAATCAATAAATAAATTGATAAATATAAATAAACAAATAACTGAATAAATGAGTAAACTTGTAAATGAATAAACCAATACATAAAAAATAAATACGTATATAAATAAATCAATAAATAATTGAATACATGAATAAATACATGAATAAATACATGAATAAAGACACGAATAAATGCATGCATAAATAAAAAATAAATACGTATATAAAATAATAAATAAATAAATAAATAAATGAATACATGAATAAATGAATGAATACACAAATAAATGCATGCATAAAAATAAATGGAGACATTAATGAAATAAAAAATAAACAAATTAATCAATAAATAAATTGCTAAATATAAATAAACAAATACCTGAATAAATGAGTAAACGTGTACATGAATAAACCAGTACATAAAAAATAAATACGTATATCAAATAATAAATAAATAAATCAAATTCCTTGGCACACATTTTCTGGAGCAATGACATCATCTCGACTACACTGTTCATTTTCTGTTGGCAAGATATCGACTATTATTCTGGACTGATGGGTCAAACAAAAATTTGTGTTTTCATATGTATATTTTGGACATTTAAAGCCCTCTTTTTTTTTACAGTGGGTTCAGGACATCATTTCAGCATATTTCAAGACTGTACCAGTTTTACCCTGGGCTATTTATTCATGATATTCCACTGTAGGCTTTCACACTCTTAAAGTTGGAAATGATGAATTTTAATGGCTGCTCAGTCCGTGAGCTCCCTGCTCTCTTTTGCCCTTAATGAACTGCTTCCCTGCACACCTCATTAGCACCATGCCGTCCAGCACTATTCGGACGCCCGCGTTTGTGTGCGCATTTATTCTATCGACTGTCTTTTCTTTCTCTTGTCAGGCTCTTTAATCTTTCCACTCTGTTCTATCTCGACGTGTTTCTTTCCCCTCCCTCTGACCTCTTTGTTCGCTTTATTCATCACATATCTCAACATCGTACATGTGATTCTTTTACCTCGCCTACATATGTTTCCCTACCTTTTACCTTGATTTCTTTCCTCGCGCAATGCACTCGTTCATTTCACGCTGCCTATTCTGATCTGTTTTCATGGAAGGCTATCTTTTGTTGAGATGCGCACTCTGATTGTCTGGTCACCAACTAGTCCAGAGTGTTTTTGACATCTCGCCAACAGAAAATGAAGTGTGTAGTCGAGATGATGTCATTGCTTAAGGAAATGTTTGCCTAGGATAGCTAGCTAGCTAGCTAATTGGGTATCTATATAACAAGCTAGCTATCGATTGTATTATACTTCCGCCTTCGTCAGAGTAAATTAAATGAAATTGTCATGATCTGGTTGGCGACCAACGCGGGGCGCTGTCGGCCCCGCCTACACCTGCACAGGTGCTGGTCGTCCCGATCAAATTGGCGACCAGCGGGTAGCGACGTCAGCCCTGCCGGCAGCCTCGCAGGTGCTGGTCGTTATAATCAATGACACTTAAAAAGACACCTGGCACGATCATCCGGTGCCGATTCATTGTTTGTTTGCTGCTTGGTTGCAGCATGCATTGTGTACGTGTTTGTTTAACCTTGGCGGACTTTTACTTTTGGTCTTCTTTTGCTACTTTGTATTTTTTCCATTCAGATCATTTTGATGTTTTACATTTTGTTCCTGCTGACTTTATTTTAATACAATTTGTCAAACAACCTCCTGCTCCCTCCTGCCTGCTTTTTGGGATCCGAACCCGCCATCACCACCTCGCAAGACGTGACAGAAATAAGCTAGCCACCAAGCTTGCTACCTAGCTATTGAGCTTGCTAGCTAGCTATCGAACTTGCTAGCTAGCTAGCTAGCTATCAAACTTATCTGTCTATCTATCCATCTATGTAATTGATGTATCTATTTATTTATTTTTTATGGATTGGTATTGTTTAGTTTTATTGATTGATTAATTGATTCATTTAATTAATGTATATTTATATGTATATATGTATTTATTTATATTAGTTTATTTATGTATTTATGTATCCAATTTTCCATTAATAAATGTATCCATTTATTTATCCATGCATGTATTCATTTATTCATTTATTTTATTATTATTGTTTTATTATTATAATTTTATTATTATTTATTTTATTTTTATTGATTGATTCATTTATTAATTCATTTCATGAATGTATATTTGTATGTATTTATTTATATTCATTTATTTATTTATGTATCTATGTATTTATTTATCCAATTTTCCATTTATAAATGTATCCATTTATCTATTTACTTATCTGTTTATTTATTTATTCATTTTTTTATCGGTGTATTTATTGATGCATTTATATCAGTTCATTTATTTACTATATGTATGTATTTATGTATCCAATTTTCCATATATGTAATTATCTCTGTATCCATGTAAAGGGCATTCATTTATTTATTTATTCATTTATTTGTGTATTTATTTATGTATTTATTTGTGTATTTATTTATGTATTTCACTCAGTTTAGAACCTCTGCAGAGGTCACATTACCTACGACCCCCGACTAGAGCTGATTAGAGAATAAAAAAGGTTAGCGTGCGCTTCCTGAGCGCCTTTCCAAAACACACAAGCGGGCCACTGCCATGTGACGTCAAGCTGGCATTAACAAGTGAGAAGACGGAGCCCATACAGGAAAAAATAAAATAAAATAACTATCTAGAGAACAAAGCGGGTAAGAGAACTATAAACAAAATCTGTTGGTATCCCGATTGGTGAAGTGACGTGTAGTTCTGTTGTCTCAGGGGGAAATGACATTGTGAGAAAAGGCGTGTGTGTTGATGAGGAACTGAGTAGACAAAACTGCCTGTCAAAACACAGCTAACATTAGCAATTAGACATAACATTTAGACTTCCGCCAAAGCTTTAACGCTGTAGTTGTCACAAGTCAACAATTACAATAGCAATGAGAATGAGCCCATTCAAATTAGTCACAAAAATCACTGAGTTGAAAATATTATTTGCATCCTCAATGAATGAAAATAATGTTCCAAATATTCTTCTTCTTCTGCTACTACTAACAATAATACTACTAAATACTAATACTAATAATAAAAATAATAATAATAAACTCTCATGGTCACTTTACAGGATCCGTTTTTCTGCGGGTGAGCAGGGGCAGCCACACGCGCCAGCTTTCACTCAACCCGGAAGTAACTCAAATAAATAGAAAGCTAGCTAGCTAGCCAATCGATAGCCAACAGATACCTAGCCAGATAGCCAGCCAGCTAGATAGTGAATCCATAGCTAGCCAGATAGCTAGCTAGCCAGCCAGATAGCTAATAGATAGCACAAAGCTAGCAAATGATAATAGTAATAATAATAATAATAATAATAATAATAATACATTTCATTTATAAGCGCCTTTCAAAACTCTTATGGTCACTTTAGTCAGTTTTTTTTATGTGGGTGAGCAGCAGCAGCCACACATGCCAGCGTTCAATCAACCCGGAATAACTCAAATACATCGAAAGCTAGCTAGATAGCTAATAGATAGCTAGCTAGATAGCCAGCTAGCCAGATAGATAACTTATAGACAGCAAATAGATAGCCAGCTAGGTAGCCAGCCAGATAGCTAGCATATAGACAGCAAATAGATAGCAAATAGCTAGCCAGCTTGGTAGCTTTCTATAACATAGTACTTTATTTTACATATAAATAAACAAATAACAAACCACAACTACGAAATGCAATTTTTGGAGAAATGGCATTCATCAATTAATACCACACGGCAAAAACACAGTCTCATACAGACAACTTGAAGTCAACAACAACCTGACACGTACACGCTTGAGAACTGCGACAGGAAGCTACTCAACACACAAAGGTCCAGACCTGGATTTGAACCTGCTCGCCATGTCTCCCTTATCTGCTCTGAGCGTCTAAGCCCGTCAAGGCTAGACACATCAGGTATTTTCAAATCAAAGAACAGACAATTAGAAGTTAGCTCTTCCCCCTGAGGCCGCACCAAAGCCAAAGACGACGAGGATTACAGCGACTGGTGTGGAATTCCTTCATGGAAACCTTTATTGACGGTCAACCAAATTCGCATTTAATGAAGATCTGAGAAGACTCCTCATGGACCTGACCTACTATTACTACTGTTCCCAGCATTCGACATCCCAGCTCAACCCAAAGCCTCCCCCCTCATCCCTGCATGCGGATCAGACATGGGCTGGGTAGGATATCCCGACGAAGCCAGGCTGTAAAAACATAACTCTGCCACAGGAAGAACTCCCAACCCTGAGAGAGGAATTTCCCTTAACAATGGATGTACACTCATTACAACAGGCACACACACAAACACTCCATTTGACCGTCTCTTCATTAGACTGAACAACAAAATAATTATTTTAGACTAACACAATGCTGCATTTAGTCAGCTTGGAATCACTCATTGAACAATTAAAGGACAACCGACACCTCCGGCGGACAAGTTGCGTCCATAATTTGTAAAATCACTTCAAATGACTTCTACTGAGCGTATTTTACAAAGATTCCACGGCATATAGCTATATTTTACGTTCTAAGACTCGCGCTGAATATTTAGGAAGTCTTGTTTTCGAGTTGGTAACTCAAATGGATAGAAAGCTAGTTAGCTAATAGATAGCTAACAGATAGCTAGCCAGGCCTTCACTCAACCCGGAAGTAACTCAAATAGATAGAAAGGTATCTAGCTAATAGATAGCTAACAGATAGCTAGCCAGGCCTTCACTCAACCCGGAAGTAACTCAAATAGATAGAAGGGTATCTAGCTAATAGATAGCTAACAGATAGCTAGCCAGGCCTTCACTCAACCCGGAAGTAACTCAAATAGATAGCTATCTATTAGCTAGCTAGCTTTCTAACAGATAGCTAGCCAGGCCTTCACTCAACCCGGAAGTAACTCAAATAGATAGAAAGCTAGCTAGCTAACAGATAGCTAACAGATAGCTAGCCAGGCCTTTATTCAACCCGTAAGTAACTCAGATAGAAAGCTATCTAGCTAATAGGTAGCTAGCAATTCATTCACTGCCAGATGATGTGCAAAAATGTGTCCACTCCAGTGCCAGGGTTTTTGTCATTTTCACTCAAATTGGAGGACCCACAGAATATTGAGTTTTAGGACTACATCAACATTCAATGCAGCGGAAGAAAACTCCCTTCTTTAATCAGAAAAGGAGTTCATTCCTAAATTATAGGGGTCTGGAGTTATATGAGCTTGAAATGAGGGTGGCTGTCCAAAATATCCTCTGACTGGAAAGTGTCCTTGAGAGTTTTGAAAGGCGCTTATAAATAAAATGTATTATTATTATTATTATTTATTATTATTATACATACATATTGGTTTGCATAGCGTTTTAACAACAGTTAAAGCTAGGACAAAGGGCTAAAAAAAGGAAATGACGCCCCCTTGTGGAAGGGAAAAACATTGCCAGAGGTCTGGCCAGTGCTTTATCGGCACCCTAGGAAGAAAAACCAAAACCGAACAAATGCCGCTCTATGTCATATTTTCAATTCCTGAATAAATTCAGGAATGGCAGTTAATGAGTTAATTAAATTAATAATTACATGTAATATTTTTTTTAAATGCTTTGTGTTCTATAAGATCCCTCCTTTTTTGATTAACTGCAATTTTTGAGACAATGAGATATGGGCGTGTCTATGCATTATGCATTCATTTAAACAGCGGATGATTAGATTCCTGGTTTTAGGCCCATTTGGCATTTGATTACCGTGAGAAGGAAGAAGAATTAATAATATTCCCTCCATCAGAAGCAACATCAGCGTGTCTGATGAATTGAAGCGAGTCCATTAGCGTGTCGTTCGCGTGCTAAAGTGGGAGGCTAATTGACAATTAAACATGTGAGGACATATGCTAACTTTTTCTCGACGGTGATTATATATAGCTTTGCGTTTCGTGTATTCTGCACCTCACTCGGAGCGAGAGGAGGCTCAAGGCAATTACAAGCTCACACATATCCAAACGTTGTGCAAACTACACACACACACACACGGAGACACGTTGTTGTCATGACAGCGATTTCACCCGAGTCGGATTGGACAGCACACGCTTCACCTGCATGCCAAATTAGTACGCGTACGGAGTAACAACCATTATTATTCTGACAGCAAAACAGCAAAAGCTCAGATTTGACGTGAAAACATACAAAGTGTGAATGCAGGGCAGTCACCATTATCTATCACATACACACACACACACACAAAAGTGGAATTGTTTTTGTTCATATAAACTACTGAAACACATTTCATTTTATGACATGTGAAACGATTTCAGCAGTCTTGTGGGAGTGTTTTGGTCGGGAATATTTCACTTGTGTATGGAAGCAAAGTGCGTGTGTGAGTTCGAGGGAGAGTGAGAGAGAGAGAGAGAGAGAGAGAGAGAGAGAGAGAGAGAGAGAGAGAGAGAGAGAGAGAGAGAGAGAGAGAGAGAGAGAGAGAGAACATTTCATGAGCATATGTAAATGATTTTACTTGCTTAGGCGAGCGAAAAATATTTAATACACGTTTCGGTAGCATAAGTGACAGCATTATACACTTGATGTATGTATGTATGTATTTATTTATGTATCCATCTATTTATCCATCTCTCCGTTTATTTATCCATCTATCCATCTACCTATTTATTTATTTATTTATGTATTTATTCGTGTATTCATTCTTTATTTACTTAACCATTTATTTATTCGTTCATGTATCCTATTTATTTATTTATTTATTTGTTTATTTATTTTGTGGAGTATTTATTTATTTATTCATTAATTTATTTCTTTGTGTGCTGATTAATTAATTGATTTATTTATTTGCTGATTTGATATTTATATATTTGTGTATTTATCCATCTATCGGTTTATTTGTTTATTTCTTTATATACTCTTATTTATTTGCTGATTTCTCTATTTATTTGTCTATTTATTTATTTACTTATCCATTTATTTATATATTCATGTATTTATTTATTTATCTATCAATCTCTTTATTTATGTATTTATATATTTGCTCATTTCTTTATTTATTAGCTGATTTACCCATTTATTTATTTTTCTATGTAATTATTTATTTGCTGATTTGTCTATTTATGTATTTATCTATTTATTTGTCTATTGATTTGTCCATTCATTTATTTATTCATGTATTTATTTGCTGATTTGTTTGTTTGTCTGTTTGTTTATTTATTGCTTTTGAATGCTTTTTCTTAAAAATATGCGTTTATGTATTTCCAACTCAGTTTGGCTACTGTCGCTTGTAGTGCGACGCTGTTGAAGCGACATCAGTGCGTTTCACACATCTTTTTCTTTGGGGGGGGGGGGGGGCGACCGAGGTTAACATCAAGAAGAGATTTCACGCATTTGTATTTCAATCCAAGTGACATTCAATTCAACTCACATAGGGATGAAAATGCTCTATTTTTGTTGCTTTCGTTTACCCAGAAGATGACCTGAAAGTGAGGTGGATAAAGTCACTGTGAAAAAAAACATCTTTGTAAAATAAAGAAATAACTAAACTAAAAGGATGCATTATCTCACAATCTTTGCGAGGGAATTTAAAAGGTTGCGAGGGAACACATAGTTGTTGGTCGTTTGTATTTATTTGTACATGTGAAAGTATTTTAAAAGCTTTTCACTTTCTACTTGAGTGAATGAGAGCATTTCAGTCGTGTGTGAGCATCATGTCATCCCGACAGGTCATCATAGCTATATGTGTGTTTCTTCTTCTTCCCCCCCCCAGCCTCCACCACCTTCTATCTCCATCTGGCACATTTGGCTGAAAAAGCTTAAAAAGGCACCAGATCAATTTCCACTCGGCTGAACTAAAATAAAATAGAACGTTATCAGACCACGGAGAGTCTCAATAGAAAAGTCATACAAGGCACAAAAGCTCACTTTCGCCTGACATGATTGTTGTCGTATTGATGGATTTTTTTTTTTTTTTTTTTTTGATTACAGGAGAAAAGACAAAAAAAAAAATCAATGTCCTTCCTTTGCGACGTTTGCTTTTTTGTCTCGGAACAAGAGACATGGCTTCACAATTGATGATGATTCCTTAAAGGACAACCGACGTCACTTTTTTGTTTCTTAACTGACATCAGAAAAACGTTTTATAGCATCTAAAATACCCAAAAGACGCAGTATATTTTTATTCAAATGCAAAACACCAATAAAAATGACTTAAAGTATCCCAAAACTACTTCAAAATGACCTCGGAGATGACAAGTTTCAGAAGGTGCCGCCCCCTTGTTCGTGACGTCACGCAAGGACGTCTTGCCTTGCTCTAGAATCAAAACAATGGCTTGAGATTCGGAAATGCTTTCTTGTTACTCATCCAGTTATGAATATGATTCAAAGAGTTCTGAAGAGGAAAACATACATGTTTGCAATCGATTAAAGAAGTCCTTCCGTGTCATTTTGAGGCATCTGGACTGCAATGTAGCGTCCCAGAAAAAGAGACAGAAAAATGGCGACCAGCTCCTGTGAGGAATTAATCAGCCGTTTCCACAGGCTGATAAATTACTTCCATGGAGCTTGGATGCCCTCTTCTGGCGGATTTTGGGTGTAACACGAGGTTTTCAGACCAAACAAGTACAGCAAAATACATTCACGTGATGGAAGGACTGCTACAATGTGTCTTTTTTTCGGTCAGGGGTGTTCCTTTAGTGACGTCACGTACGGACTCGTCACCAACTCAAAAAGAAGACTTCCTGAATATTCAGCGCAAGTCTTAAAATGTAAAATATAGCTATATGCGGTGGAATCTTATTCTAATACGCTCAGTAGAAGTCATTTGAAGCCATTTTACAAATTATGGACACAACTTGTCCGGAGACGTCGCTTGTCCTTTAAATGTTAATCTGTGAGTATACTTTAGTGATGGCCGACATTTCAGTCTCTGAGGTGGTTAAAAAAAAGTACCCACACCCGTGACCCCCCCTTGCCCATTTGAGTGGATATCCAGTGTC
>NC_142747.1:16274586-16279586 GCF_051943395.1 Hippocampus bargibanti
CACAATTGATGAAGAACTAGATAAAATGATCACAGAGAAAGCACCTCCAAGGGATCATTCCTCAAGATCGTGAAAGAAGAAGGTTACGTTCCTCATCAAGTGTTTAATGTTGATGAAACCGGCCACTCCATTCCATCAAGTCATCAACGACCATCACAAAGGTCAATAAAACAACTTTATTATACAGTACAGTTTATTTCTTTAATTATAATACCATAGCACATTTATTATACATAAAATACGGTATATTTTGTGTAGTTTTAAGGCTTAGAAAATTAGAAAGTAGAAAATTATGTTTTATGGGGACCTGGGAACGGATTATTGTCATTTTAATGGTTTCCTATGGGAAATTATTTTTTGGGATACACACGTTTTGCCATAAACACTTACGAACGACCGTTTGGAACGTATCTTGTTCGTAAATTGGGGTGCGTCTGTATTCCAGAAATAATCCTCAAATAACTGCTTTAAAAATTGTCACCTATTCTTACTTCATGTCTCTCCTTGTTTTGATTCCGAATACGATAATATAACTTTATGAGTCCCACAATGGGGAAATTTGCATGTGGGATTTGAATGTGCAAATGTGCTCAGAGGAAAGGCGGATCGATTACAATGGAGTACAAGGATGGGAAACCGCCATGAAATCATAAAGTATTTGTCTTAATACTTTTCAGACAATGTTGTAATGCAGAATCAACAAGTATAATATGTAAACAATCTTTCTTGATTGATTAGTTTGCCCATTTAGAAGAAATGAAAGGCGAATAATCTATAATTGTTCCATTTCAGAAAAAAAAAAACATTTGGACACCTTTGCTCTTGATTGTGGTCTGTTTTTGTTCTGCTAAGCTCTCATCATGATTTGAATCAAACATCCTCTTGTAATTTGCACATATCCTGTTTGTGTTTCGTAATTAGCCATCTATTAGTTGAACTTTTTGTTTTAATCTGGATGAAAAACCGCCTCCAGCATTCCTTGACTCACACCGGGACAATCTTGTATTCACATCTGTTATCGGAACTGTAGCACTCCCTGTATCCACGATCGAATTATTGAGCCTTGAGTTAAAGTGTCCCAAAACTACTTCAAAATGACCCCGGAAATGCCAAGTTTCAGAAGGTCCTTCCCCCTTTGTTCGCGAGCTATCTAATAGCTAGATACGTAGCTAGCTTTCTTTATATTTGAGTTACTTCCGGGTTGAGTGAATGCTGGCGCGTGTGGCTGCCGCTGCTCATCCACAGAAAAACTTATCCTGTGACTGTAAAGTCACCTTGAGAGTTTTGAAAGGCGCTTATAAATGAAATGTATTATTATTATTATTATTTATACTTTCTTCTTTCATCAGAAAAAAAGAGTTAATTCCTAAATGATATGGGTCTGGAGTTATATGAGCTTGAAATGAGGGCGGTTGTCCAAAATACAATGCAATACATCCATATTGGTTTATATAGCACTTGAACAACAGCTGAAGCTGGAACAAAGCGCTAACATGGAAAAAAAGGGAAAACATTGCCAGAGGCCATGGCCAGCGCTTTATCGGCACCCAAGCATGAACAAAAAAAAAAAAAAAAACAAATCCGGCAATAACGCTCTACGTCATAGTCATTTTGGAAGGTGAATTAATGAATGAATGCAACAAATATAAACAGGACTCTTACTCATGCAAATTCCCAGTAGGCTAGATTAAAGAATAGAGATCCAAATAAAAAGTGACAAAGACGTTAGTATGCACACCAAGCTTGAGCTCACGTTTTTTTTTTTTTTTCCCATGAGGGAGAAAAGAATGGAGCGGGTGAGCTCACCTTTCCTCACAATGAGCACGCTCACCTGACGCGGGGGGTTAGTGGGAGTTGGGTAGAGGGAGATCACATTCTCATCATGAGAGGCGAGAATGCATTGACGCTGTCTCACATTCAAACAATCTCGTAAAATGTGGCTCAGGCACAACAGCGGGCGGGGCGGGGGGGAAAAAAAACCACTCAGGGTGGTGTGATGAACTACCCAATCAATGCAGACTAACACGGATAATCAGTTCTGCTGGAATTAATCAGTTAATCGAGCAGATGTGATTCGACAATAGGAAAGGCTAATTGTGATTAACGTCGCTGCGTGGAAGCTAAAATGTGGATTTAGTGCAACGGCTATTTTGTATTTCTCTAAAGCTTTTGATTCCTCTTTGTAATACAAGGTGGATGTGGGTGTGTTTTAAATAAAAGTTGGAATGGTTGAAGAATTAATGGGAATTCCGAGTTACACATATGTATTAATGTCCTCATTGAGGATTAATTCGATGGACACAAAACATAAAAGTGTGCTGTATGTCATGCATATTAAGATATTTGACAATAAAGATGACTTTGACTTTGCTTTATTTCATGTATAGGATAGTTGGCCATGTTAAGATAGCTGGCTAGCTATATAGCCGTCCAGCTGGCTAGCTATATAGCCGTCCAGCTGGCTACCTATCGGCCATATAGCCACCCAGCTGGCTACCTATTGGCCATATAGCCGCCCAGCTGGCTACCTATTGGCCATATAGCCGCCCAGCTGGCTACCTATTGGCCATATAGCCACCCAGCTGGCTACCTATTGGCCATATAGCCGCCCAGCTGGCTAACTATTGGCCATATAGCCGCCCAGCTGGCTATCTATTGGCATATAGCGACCCAGCTGGCTAACTATTGGCCATATAGCCGCCCAGCTGGCTAACTATTGGCCATATAGCCGCCCAGCTGGCTACCTATTGGCCATATAGCCGCCCAGCTGGCTACCTATTGGCCATATAGCCACCCAGCTGGCTATCGATTGGCCATATAGCCACCCAGCTGGCTATCGATTGGCCATATAGCCGCCCAGCTGGCTACCTATTGGCCATATAGCCGCCCAGCTGGCTACCTATTGGCCATATAGCCATCCCACCTGGCTATCTATTGGCCATATAGCTGCCCATCTGGCTACCTATTGGCCATATAGCCACCCATTTGGCTACCTATTGGCCATATAGCCGCCCAGCTGGCTAACTATTGGCCATATAGCCGCCCATCTGGCTAACTATTGGCCATATAGCCACCCATCTGGCTATGGCTATCCATAAGCTATCTCTTAGCTAGCTCGCGTTCTATCTATTTGAGTTACTTCCGGGTTGACTGAATGCTGGCGCGTGTGGCTGCCGCTGCTCACCGACAGAAAAACTTATCCTGTGACTGTAAAGTGACCTTGAGACTTTTGAAAGGTGCTTATAAATGACATGTATTAT
This sequence comes from Hippocampus bargibanti, assembly GCF_051943395.1. Classification (NCBI taxonomy): domain Eukaryota; kingdom Metazoa; phylum Chordata; class Actinopteri; order Syngnathiformes; family Syngnathidae; genus Hippocampus; species Hippocampus bargibanti. Next base: position 16,277,847 of record NC_142747.1, read on the forward strand.
TATTGCTATTATTATTATCATTATTATTACTAAGCGCTTTGCTACAGCTTCAGCTGTTGTTAAAGCGCTGTATAAATCAATATGTATTATAAAACTAGTGGAAAACAACACATCAATGATCGTAGCAATCTGCAAGCTATCACTTCCTTCCCCTTAGCATTGGGAACTCGTAGGAACAGTTCAATCCCAGTTTGATTCATTCATTGATTAATTCAGATGTGTGTCTGAATACTCTTGTCCATCATGTAAATATTTTCAAAATGGAGGCCGCTGATGTTTACAATGGTTTCCATTGCGAGTCAATTAAGTACGCTGGACCTGACCAACGTTGGTCCGTTTTAAAAGGGAATTTCCCTGAGCAGATAAAGTGAGAAAGCCTTTGTTGCGCGGTCGAGGGGGGAAAGAAAAGGAATCTGAACTCTGCCTCTAAGGGTCATTGTTATTCCAGCCAGCCATGTTTGAGTGTATTGTTGTGCTTGAAGCTTAGAGCGTTACCTTGGTAACCTCCGCCGATAACCAACCCTGCCCATGTACTTACTGGCCAAGCGTATTTGAAGGGAATGACAATGAGTCCATTAGTTCCATCATCTCCTCCTCCTCCATCATGAGCGCGGCGGTGGAGTAACTGGGAATTTCCTCCCAATATCCCGGTGCTGCCCGAGCCAAAGGTGCAGGTTCCGGTCGGGACTACGCGGGCCTGGTATTCCTTAAGGCAGGCTTGGAAAAAAGTGTCACACTGGTCTCGAGATGAGCAGCGCTGCCCGTTGCTAACCGGGATGTCGCAGCAGTCTCCGTTTAGAAGGACTCCGTTGGGGTTTTGGTAGTGTCGAATTTGCAATTCGAACATGCCCACCGTGCGCACCGCCTGACAACACAGAAAGAAAGAAAGCTTATTCAACTCTACTTATCATCACTTTTTTAGCAACATTTTCACACCTCTAAATAGTGTATGAAACTAATGGCAAAAAGTTAGCGGACACCAGGGCAGACAACTCTGAAAAGTTGCCTGCCCTGGTGTCTATAAAGTTGCTTGCCCCATTTTTCACACCTTGAAACACAATAAGATGACGAATCGCAAAAAAACAACAACATTATTGCAAAGTATTAAAGGGCAACCGACACCATTTTTTTGTTTCCAAGCTGACATCAGAAAAACGTTTAATAGCATCTAAAATACCCAAAACACGTAGGCTGATATTTTTAGTCCAATGCAAAACACCAAAAAAAAAAAGTGTCCCAAAACTACTTCAAAATGATCCCGGAAATGGCGACTCTCAGAAGGTCCCGCCCCCTTGTTCGTGACGTCACGGCAGGACATCTTGCATTGCTCTAGAATCAAAACAATGGCTTCAGATTCGGATAAGAGGATTTCTTGTTACACCTCCAGTAATGAATATGATTCAAATAGTTCTGAAGAGGAAAGCTTTCATGTTTGCAATCAATTACAGAATTTATTCCATGCCATTTTGAGGCGACATTGGGGAGAAACGATCACCAGAAAAGAGGCACAAAATGGCGACTTTCTGTGGCCACCTCAGTTTCCACAGGCTGATAAATTCCTTATATGGAGCTTGGACACCCTCTTCTGGCGGTTTTTGGGTGCAACACAAGGTTTTCAGACCAAACAATACAGCAAAATACATTGACGTGATGGAAGGACTGCTACAATGTGTCTTTTTTTTTAGTCAGGGGGTGTTCCTTTAGGGACGTCACGTACGGACTCGTCACCAACTCAAAAAC